>NC_044581.1:15427500-15522500 GCF_901933205.1 Camarhynchus parvulus | reverse complement strand
CCAGGTGACACTGTGTGTTTGCAGGTTATCCTGAGAGAGATAGTCACATAGGCCTGATGAGAATTTGGAGCTGAGGAAAAGTTTGGAGGAGCACAGAGCATGTCATGAGTTGGACACTGCGTGATGTGCCCTGTGAGGGTTTCAGGGGCTCCACTCTGGGTCTGTTGCAGAAGCTTTGTCTGTTTTGTCTCTCTGGTTCTGTCTCTGTGATTCCTGCCCTGTGATTAGAGGAGGTGACACATGTCTGGGAGTGGCACCATCAGCATCTGATTGTTGGCAGCTGGTGCAGCTCCGAGCCGATGTGACTCCAATTGCACCTGATCACAGTCGAATGCAGATGTGCCTCCAAAACACATGGGTGGAGCAGTGGCTGTGCATTTGCTGTGCTGTAGGTACTGTCTTGTCATTTTGAAAAGATGAGGAAATGCTGTGCAAAGCCTTGAACTTAGAAAAGATAAAGGTTTAGCCAGCTACTGCAGAGCCTGTAAGAACAAGTGGGAGTAGCCTTTCCAGTGTTTGTTTTGAATTGCTTTTGGGTTTGTCTTTTTTGCTTTTACAATCTCCAAGAGCAAAAGCTATTTGAAAGTGGCTCTGGGGTCTGTGTGAATGGTCCACAAAGCTGGGGCAGTCAGAGTTATGTTTCACAACAGCTCTTTCTTCATGCTGGCTGAGAGAGACAGGCCTGCAGAAATGGGATTGACAGGGATGCAGGGATGGGCAGGGATTACCCAGGGCTGCCTCTCCCTGCGGAGAGGAGGCAGCAAAGCAGGACCTGGCAGTCCCAGGCTGCTCCCTCAGGTCCGTGCCTGGCTGTCAGAACATGACTGGATATATTGATCATGGTGTAAAGCCCAGTGCTGCCTTTGTATTGGAGTCTGGTAATGGTTTGATGCTCTAAAAGTTTGCCAGTACAGTGCTCCAGCTTTTATTGTCAAACAATTGAGGTGTCTGAGGTGCTGCATAGTGTGATGGCTTGGGAAGGGCAACAAAACCTTGTATTAGAGGATTTCTTCCTCACTGGTAAACCAGGAGGAAACTGGAACAGGTTTAACTCAACTCTAGATGTCTTTGTATTGATTGTAGCATTTCTGCCTGCAAAATCTGGCATCTAGATTGCTTACAGAGATCTTTATTGAAATGAGCCTTTATCCATTTTGTCCAAAAGCCTTGTCTGCTTTTGCTCTCCCAATCCCTTGCTTCTACCATCCTTCCCCTTTTCCTTTGGTGTCGTTCACCATCACCATTTCTTTAGCAAACCCCGAAGTAGCTTGAGGTAAAGATGACATGCAGTAAGAATCCTCACCTTGCCTCTTCTGCCTTCTGAAAAATAAAATCATATAATCCAGGAAACACAATCCTCCTCCCAGTGCAACTTCTACAGACTTTTTCCATGAAATAAATCTTTCAGTAATCACCTTGTCTCTGTGCAGGGACATAGGCAGAGCACCAGAGTTTGGGAATCAAACCTGGATTTATGAAAAAGCATGCAGACCAAATAAATGGCTTTGTAACTGGAATAAGTCAAACAATTACTATCTGATGACTAGAAATAAATTTGGGATTAATGCAAAGTGTTAATATTTTATGTTGCTTACTTTTTTTGTCCTTTATTTCTGAGATGTGTCAAAAAATCTGCATATACACCGTAAACTGCAATTCTTCACTTCTGTATCTGTGGTGGATTAACCTTAATATATATCTATATTAATTTTTTTTCTGGATTAATTTCTGCTGATTCTCTAGAAGGAAATAAATAAGTGGTGTTTGCCTAGTGAATCTTAGGTCTGCTCTCTTCAAAATAGGGTTATCCTATTTTTCATGGAATAAAGGTAAATATGCACAATATATATAAAATTACATAAGTGAAAGATTATAATTATTTGTGTAACTTTAGTTTGTTTTAAAATATCAGTTTTGTGAGTTTTAAATTCATGTATTTATTTTAAATTCATGCATTTGAGCACAGAGTATTTTCACAGTCAACTTTTAGAATCTTTCATCTTGTCAATTGCTAATGCTCTCAATGACTTTTATGTCTCCATTTATTTAAATATTATTATTGTGATAAAATGTTAGCTGACATCAATTTAAAATCATAAAATTTTGAGGCAAAATTTTGTCTACAATCAAGAATACAGGTCTCTGTATTGAATAGTTTCATAGTTGTTGATAGTCTGCATTAAGTGTATACAAAATTGCTGTTAAATTGTTGTTTTTGAAGGCTGGTCACAGGTGGGGAAGATTTGATAGAGAGAGCACTGGCTTTCTCCCAAGTACTTTGCCTGAACATGAAAAGCCATGATTTGATGTTTATTTTGTTAAGGTAATCTGACTTGTTGTCTAAGAAATTCTCCTTGGAAAAAGGCAATTCCTTTCAGCTCCTGGCTGTTGGTCTGGAGCAGGGAACAGCAGGGTAAAGGAATGGAAGTAAGGACATCACCTGCTCTTGCTCTATTTCTCAAAATTTCTTGTGAAAATTATGCCATGTGAAAAGAAAGGGTTTGTAAGGTGTCATGGTTTGACACTGGCACAATGCCAGTGCCCCATGAAAATATACTTCCCTGGTGTTTGCTGTGAGATGTGACATGGAAATAAGCAAAGCAGGCCTCTACTTTAGAAAAAAAAGTTTATTAACTAGACTACAAAAGGAAAACAAACCACACACACACACACACCCACACACACACACACACCCACACCTGGAAAATGAAAACGCCACAAAAAACATTTCCTCCTCCCCCCCACCACATTTCCAATACATCTTCCAAACTTCAACTCTCCATCCATCACCCTGTAAATACTCAATTTCAGTCCATCAAGAGGAGAGGAGTCCTTCTTGGGGCCATGGTGACCTCTTCCTTGCATGCCCAGCGCTCTCACCACTGGACAAGGAACAGAGCTGCTTCAAGGGTTATCCTTTTAAGGGTGCTTTGACCAGTTCCAAAAAAAAGCACAGTTTTCTCTCATCTCGGGACCTCTTGTCCCCCCATACTTGTCTACCCCCTGGGGCGGGGGTCTCCAAAACTGAACCCTCTCAGTTCTGAGCCATCGCCTCCCCTGCATGCAGCCTCTGTGTCGCGAGGAAGCACGGTTCTGTCCATGGCTGTACCAAAAAGAGTCCAGCAACCAGCTACTCCATCATCTCTTTCCGGCCTCTTCTTTACTCTCCCAGACCCACTCACTGCTCCAACTGTCATTCATTTGCTCATTTCTTCTTTATCATCCACCATCTCCCCTCGGAAAGGTCCAAATGCTCTGTGAGGTCTTCATTGTCCAGAAAGGGGTTAACAAACTTCTGCCCGCGGCCAGGCTCCTTCCCTGCTGCACTCCCCCTTCCCCCTCCTTCTTCACAGGCCGATATCACTTCAAGGCCACAGGCTACCAGCTTTTCTCTCTCATCTTCTAGCTGGGGGGCTGCCCAAATCTTCTCGGGGCCTCTCTCTCTTCTCTCCTGGGGGGCTGCCCAACGCCTCCTGGTGCCCCACCACCCTTCCATCTTGAGGGGTCAGGCTACCTCTGCCGGGCCAGGGTTTCTCCTCCCCGCATGAAGCCGGGCGGGGGAGGCCTTGCCTCTTGCTGGCCGGAAATCAAAGAGGGGGCCCAAGGAGTGCTCTGCTTCTAACCCCTGTGTTCTCAGAGGCGCATCCACCCTCAGTGGCTAAGCCTGGTGTCAATTTAAAATCTGAACACCTATTGGCCTCTGGCCACTCCATTCCCAGAAAACCTGCTTCCTGTAAACCCACGACATAAGGATTTTCCTCTTGTGTGGTTAGCACAAGGCTTTGTTGGAAGTCACTGGCAGAGGGATTGGGAATTTAAGATGATCTTAATGGCCACAGCAGAGGTGTGTTCTTCTCTTCCCTTGAAACTTGTGTGAAAGGGGGCAGCTGCAGCACGGCCACTGCATCAGCTGAGAGAATGTGTGGGGAAATCCAACAGCTACAGCTGTGCACCAACAGAACAAATAAAGGATTTGGAGAGTCACCCAGCTCTAGAAAAATGGAGTGTTTACCATCACAGGAAATAGACTTTCATAGTTATTTTTCATGGCCAACATTACTTCTTGAGAGTCATCATATTTTATGAAAACTTTTATTAGCATTTCCGAATGACCTTACCCCCATTGTGTTTTTATCTGTCCCAAGGGCCATAACCTTTTAAAAATATTTTTTATCATTATAAACACAATAAAGTAAGCTGTCCTGCACATAGATTTGTAGATCTCATTAGAGATACTTTTAAAAAAGGTACTCCATCTCTTGGAAAGATAATGACAAGTAGTAATCTTGGCATGCAAAGTTTTCAGACAGGAACAGTTTGTTGAAATAGATTGTTTAATCTTTCCAGAATTGTTTTGGAGTGGATGCACTTTTTAATTGCACTTCTGCACAGCATTATGACATGAGTGGGGGAAAGACAAGGGCAACTGAAAACAAATGCTGTGGCAATATCAGTTAGATGGTATTCCAGGTGAAAAAATAGCCAAGTATTTGCTTAAGATTTTGAATGTTATCAAAGTCAAACAAGAAAAATGGCAGTTTTAAAACTCATTAAAGTTAACATTTGTCTGTATTGTAAATGAGGTATATTCCCTAGGGTAGTTAACAGCTTTGGTGGCGCAAGATGGGGATAATTTTTCAGATGTAGTGTTTCCAGTGGGGCAGTGTCCTAAGGCTTTGCTTTAAATGGCCTTTTTATGCAGTAGGATAATGGGCAGTTTGTGCATTGCTAAATCAGCCCTGTTTTGTTAGGAATGTTACAGTCAGAGCTCTCACAATTTGTCAGAGGAAATGCAGAACATCTCTACAGGAGTCTGTTTAAGAGGACATCATTTCTCCATAAGCTCTTGCTTAGGTCAACATGCAGCACTGCTCCTCCACTATTCCCCTGTTGCTTCTGCCACACGGGAATGCTCTGATTTATTGGGATTGCACAAGTCATGTCCTCCGCCTGACTGAAGCCACAATGTGGAAATTTTTCCCTCCCCCTTTGCAAAAGGAAATGGAGAAGGTTACTTTAAAGGCCTCCTAAAGTATTTCTGAGGGGACCTTTCCAACGAAAGGAAATGCCCGTGTGCTGCACGGGATCTTTGTGGCACTGCTGCAGGTTATAAACACATCAGGGCTGCCATCCTTTTGGGAAGTGTGCTGGTTGAGAGGGCTGACTGTATGACTGTCATCAAACTACTGTAAAATGCTTGTGGTGATGTGTAAAGACAGAAAAAGAAGACTCTGAACCTAGTGAATGTGATACAAAAACATCCAGTGACTAATGGCATTAGAGTTTTTTTTTTTACCAGAGCATACAAAACTCCCAAACATCATGAGAAAAATACAGAAATCAAAGTGAGTTTCAGTGGTGGGTACTTCAAATATATGTCCTGTCAACTTTTTAATTACATTTAAAATTGTGGAGACACTTGTCCTGTGGTACAGGCTTAATGAACAGCGATTCCTTAGTCAAATTTGTTTAAAAAACTCAGTGTTGTGTTAATTTCCCGTTTGATAAAGGTGCTAATACTCTGTCATTCAGGCTGCTATTACTAAGAAATTTTTGGTTTGTTTTAGCATTGTGATATTTGAAACTCAATGCAGCCAAGGACATTTTTAATGAAAAGGAAAAAAAGTGATGAAAAGCCTTAGTAATTTTGTGTTTGATGCCAATTGTAATATGAGAAGTGCAGAAAATATTTTGAAGGGGTCAAAGCTATTCGTCTTTATTGTTTTTCTCTTTTTTTATCCTGTAACATAGAATTTAACTGTCTGCAGGCATTTAAGCCCAGAATATTCTACCTTCTCTGCAAAGAGATAAAACATTTGAGTTTCTCTTAAAAGACGATTTGGGTGGCTGTGAATAACCTTCCCTGGAACTGAAGTAATTCCATTATTGTGATTCACAGGGGCTCATTCTTTATGGTTTCTTTCCCCCACTTCTCAAACTGCTGTTTAGCACCCTTACTTCACCTCTGCCATTGTTTGTAGATCTTCTGAAGATGCCCAGGGCTAGGAGGATTTTTTTTTTCTTAATATGTGAATAGAAGTTTGTGTAGGCTTCATGGATTTGCATGAGCCATAGAAAGACCTTTCATTCTTTGCAACACTTTATGGTTGGTTCTTCGAGATCTGGAATGATCAAATGAAGCAGGGGAAGTAGTCTTGGAGTTGGTAGGAAGGCAAAATAAAGAAGAATCACTCAATGTGATTTGTTCTGCTGTCTGCAAAGAAACATTTCTGCAAGTGATGCCACTGATGAAGCTGAAAATCATGGAGGGCATCAGTGAGATGAGAACAGGAACAAAAGAGCAGGCAATCTGTGAGCAGTGTGCTTGAGCAGAGGGCAGGGCTGGGGAGGGGAATGCTGCACCATGGGCTGCTCCTGAGTGGGTATTTCCAACCCAGGACTGTGTGCAATGGTTAACAGCAGAAGTTCCTGCTTCTGGTGCACTTCACTTTATATATAGGTAGCTAAATCAGTATGATTCGACTGTGCAAATTAAATTGATGTAACATCATATAAGCATTGCCTGGGAAGAAAGAATTTGATTTTCAGAAATTCTGGATACTTGCAGAGTTCAGCTGCCTAAGGATTGCTTTGAAAAAAATGAATCTTTGGTGTAGAGCCTTTGCTTAGCCAATGACAAAAACCTGATTTTTAAGGTAAAGAACAAGGAAAAAAAGAATTTATAAGAAATTATGAGAAGTAGAGACAAAATCTCAAAATAATACTTAGAATGAGGCAAATTCTGTGAAATAGAATAAGAACATATGGCAGGTAACATCCAGAGTAAAATTAACTTTATTAAAGTAGTTGTAGTGTTTTGTGCAACTGTTACATGAGCATGTAGGAAATATGTACTCTCTTAGTAAACTTGTCACTCTGAAGTCACTGCTTGTCATTCAGTTATTTTTAGTTTACTGTCACATATGAAATGATTCTGATAGCCACTATTAATTTTTGAGAGTATTACAAAGAACACTATTTGCATTCTTCACTAAAACCTTAAAGGAAAGAAAAAGTACAAGTACTTACTTTCCCCCAGCAATCAGCTCTCGTGGCTGCAGTTAGGGAACTAACATTTTTATATACACCCAACTTCTGTAAAATCATAGTTTGCTTTAAAAATATTTAGGGTATTTTTTGCCTGTATGGAAATGTTTGATTCAGATTACTCTTAGGTCATCAAGGTAAAAGATACAGACTTGCCTTGTTTAAAATTAATTAATGAATTGTTAACTCTGGAACCTAATGATGGTATTAAATTGATAAAATCCTTTTTATGTCATATCATGTCCTTTTTGCAGAATCAGCCAGGTACTTTAGTATCTGTTCTTTAATAATGCATCTCAGCCTCCAGGAGTTGTGAAAGACAAATGTCTTCCTTGTCTTCAGAAATTTAGTGAGACCAAACCTTTCACTGAGAACTTTTTGGGAGCCCCCTTTTTACTTTGCCTGAGTAGATAACCCTTCTTTTCAGGGCAATGTAAGCTGAAAATAATGCAGGTTTCAGCAAACAATAGCAGAATATACCTCCTATTTTATGCTTATTTCATCTTTTAGGATGTTTTTAACGAAGCTTGGCAATCTTTCCGATTTACTATGCCTTCATTACTGAATATATTTGTTGGCCTTAAAGAATTTTTTTCTTACCCAAAAGACATTGAATACAAGCAAAGGAGCTGTAGAAGTGCCTTTAGTGAGAGGTGACATGAACTCTACCTGCTCTAAATGAAAGTTGGAAGAGTCTGGTCAGTGATGTGAAGCAGCTTTATGTCACTGAGCTCAGCTGTGGAGCCTCCACAAAATGTGCTCTGTGTTCAGACTTGGTGCATTGTACAAAGTGTAGAGAGGGACTCTAGAAGGCATAGATACATACACAGAGAAATGACAAGTGTTAATGCCCAAATAATTTAATTTCAGAGGAACAGCCCATCTGTACAACTCGGGAAACCCTAAATACACACAGAATATTTAAGTATTCTGCTTTAGTAAAAATAGTAACAAAAGAGATGAATGTGTAAAAAAGTTTAACTCATTTTAACAGCACTGGAAGTAAAGCCGAAAAAAGAAATGGGCAAGCAGAAGGTGTCAGATCACTCGTGATTTAAGTGTACATTCCTCCATGAGCGGCGTAAACATTTTTTAAAATTTTGTTTTCGGTTGCATACAGGATACAGCATTCCCTTGAGCTTATGGGGCTCATTGGAATCAGGCACTGATGCTGAGCCCGGGGAGAAGAGGCAGAATCATTCCCTCCCTGTGTTCCTGCCTGACCTTGTATTCTCTGCACTGCCTGTGAGGCAGCTCTGAAGCTGCCAGTAGTGCCGGCGGCTTGGCTGAGCTGGAGGGGGCAGGGGGGAAGAAATCCAGCACGGAGCTGCTCTGCTGCCTTTTTGCTCCTGACACACCCCATATGCTGAGATGGTGGGTGGCAGGAGGAGAGCTGGCACGTTAGCAGCACTGTGTTCCCCGTGCCAGGGGAGTAATCTGTTGGCTGGTTAAATCTCATTTCTGATTCATCTCTACTTCCTGAGCAGCACTAAGAGGCGAGATCCTCGCAGAGAGCCCAGCTCTTGGAGTGTGTGGTAGTGCAGTCTAGAGGAGACTCTGAAGCTTGTGCCTTGAAACTCTGCTTTGAATATTGATTTTAATTTATTTAGAATAACCCCCAAACTCTAGACTTTCTAGAACTGCTGTGCAGTAGCAATTTTTATGGAAATAATAGAGCTGTTTGCCCTTGTTATGTTTTTTAGATATGCACATGCACGGGAAAATTCACTACACCAGAAGATTCAAGTAGGCAAATCAAAGCAGAAAAAAAAAAAAAAAACCTTATTTTCTCTGTTAATAACATTGCTTGTTAAACAGAAGTTGGCATAGCATCCTGGTGTGAAATTGCCAAGAAAAGATTGTTAATTTGGCATAAGCTTTAAGTCGTTTCATTCAGTATCACATGAAAATGAGTGGAATTATACGTGTGTTTGTACAGTGCACTGCTAGTGAAAAGGAGGATTTGCAACACAAGGAAAATAGGTGTGCACCGTCAGGGGCAGTTCATGTTTGTTTGACAACCCCAGGACTTGGCAAACAAACGCAGCAAACTTGGAGGCAAGCAGCAGAGAAAACATCCTGCAATGTTTTGCTGGAAGAAGCAAAATAGAGCAGAATCAATCATCTTTTCAATGAGAGTTTGAGGTGACTTGGGCCCTGCTCTCAGCTCTGCAGAACGCTTGCTGCCTTTCTCTACTGTGTGCAGAAGACTTTCCTCCCTGCAGGACTGGAACAGGGCTGCTCTTTTACAACCAAGCTCTCCATCTGCTGGGGCTGACTCGCCCTCTCTGGAGTTACAGAGGCTGCTGCAAAGGGAGTGTCCTCCTTGCCTTGGGGCAATCATGTCTGTTCCTCATGCATCAAACTGTTCTTGTCAGCTTTAACAGTCAGCTCAACAAAGCTGCAAAACTGGAGAAAGGAGGGGAAACACCCTTCAACAACAGAGTTATTAATTGAATTTTTGTCATATTGTAAGTATCTAGAGGTATTTGTCTTATTTCTTTTTTTCACCCAAATATCTAAATTTTCCTTTCTTTTTATCTGTCTATGGATGAAACAGAACCCCACTGGTAATAGTGTAGAGTTTCTGCTCAGTTCAGCTTGAATGTGTACAAGGTTTGTTCTTTACACCTACCTTTTATGTGAGGAGTCAATCCAGAGTAATACCAGAAAAAAACCATAGAATAAAATCCATGTTAAATAAAACCATGGAATAAATTATCCATGGAATAATTTCCACTGAAATCAGTTTGATTATTCAGTGTTGGTTTTGTTTGGACTAGGATTTTAGCTGAAGTTAGCTGTAAGTAGAATCTTTTTTGTGATGGGTTCCTGACATTCAAATATCTTTCTTCACACCTGGAATAAGACTACTGATTGTACAGGGGTTTGCAGCAGCATTCAATGTATGGCAAAAATAAAAGCCATCCAAATTAAAATAAAATAAAAAAATAAGAGGACTGCCTTACTCATCTCCAGTATTGTTCCTGATGTGACAGGAAGGCAGCTCTGGCTTTGGGGGAAGTCTCTTCTTCCTGCAGGTCCTTGCTGTTGGAAGCTTCCGTTCTCTTTCATTATTGTCCCCATTGCCTTCTGCGTGGGCTGATGGAGAAGGTTTTGGCTGTGGGCTGGGAATCCACTGCAGGCTGAGCTTGGAACGAGCTGTCTAATTCCTCCTCAGGCTGTCTGATGTGCAGCCTTCTCACCACCTGTGCAGGGCCCTTCCCAGGCTCATCTTCTGCAGACAAAGGTCCAGGCTCTTCCTGCATCCTCTCCCTTCAGCATCTCACTGGGAGCATTGGCTGCCAGAGTGGATGGTGCTCTTAAATGGTGCTGCACTTGAATTATTCTTAGTTCACAATCAAACACATTAAATTTAAAAATAAAAATCCTCCTTTGGTAATGAAGTGGAGCAGCTGCAGAACAAATTTTTGTTTTGTCACATGTGTGACAACTGGTGATGGAAAAGCAGAGGGGAGAATTGGAAATGATAGTCTCCTAAACCACTCCAAGAGGATTTATTAAACATCAGTAAGAGCCAGAAAGTGGAGTTGTAAGAGCTGTGGTTTTGTATAAAAGGAAAATTCTGTTGGTATAAGAGTCGTTGCTTTTTCTTAAGTGCTTGAAACATGAGGAGACTGAAGTCTTGTTTTGGGTAAAGAGAAATCAACAGCTTGTACCAAAAGGATTCTGAAGATACAAAGAAGTGCTAAGTATTTTTGTTTCATATTTAAATTATTTTTGAGGAGGGAAGTACATCAAAGGCAGATGGTATATTTGAATGTAATTTTGTGTTAGGAATGCTTTTTGGTACCTTCCTGCAGACTGGCATATGTAGCACCCAGGCTAGAAATAGAGAGTGAGATAATAGAATTGTTTAGGGGAGACTTGTGCCCGCCTTTTCTGTGTGTGGGTTGGGCTGAGATTCCCTATCTGCTTTATTTTGTTCATTACCTTGTTCAGTGCTGCACAGAGTGAGAGCAGTGAGTTATCAGGCACAGGACTGAAGGGGAAGATGAAGATAGCCTTCTTGTCCCACAAGAAGTGGGAGGTGAAGCAGCAGAGACAGGAAGACTGATCCGGGAAGATAATGCAGTAGCTTACAACATGGGGGACAGGAGAGCTCCTTAGAGGTAAAAGAACTGACAAAATTTCACAGCAGGCACTAGTGGGAGATGAGGATCCAAGGGAAACGTCATGCCAGGAGAGAAACAAGGTTTCATTGATCACATTGTGCCAGGGTGTCTCCATGAACGCGCTGTCGCGGAAACCGTTAACCGCGGTGAGCGGGAATGCGATATCTGACAACTTTTTGTTTTGTTTTAAGAGGTAGACATTAAAAATACATCTAAAGTATGGGACACAAAGAATCTAAGTAATGTTATTAAACTTCTGGTGGATCTGAATCTCCAGGGATGTTTACATAGGCTTTTGAAGAATGCTGAAAAACGTTAGATTTTGCATTTCCAGGCTTAATTCATCATTTTGTTTTGTTCTGTTTAAAGAAATATATGCGGAATTATTAAGTTGCTCAAAATAAGCCCAAAATAGAGGATGGAGTTTTATAAACATTTTACATATTTGTGTTTAATTTGTTGAAAATAGGATAAAATCTGCTCTCATTTGGCATCCCGAAGACAAATATTAGGAACCCAATCCCCTGATGCAGTGTAATTTTTAACAGTACAATTTAACAGTCTTCCAAAAGATATTGTGCACGCTTTTACAATTATTAATTTTTTTTATAGTATCGAAAAAGAATTAATGTGTTTGTCTTTTTACCTTGTGAGCTGCTGCGTGCTGGCTTTTGTGCACATCTACATTCACTGCAGAAGAAAAAGAAAAAGTTCCACCAATAGTGTTTGATTTGGAAATATATTTATTTAGCTGCCTCAAAAAATTAGGTTAGGAGATCACAGTACATGGAGGGTCTTTTACCTCTAAAATATAAACCTTCTATCTCCCAGTGCAGGAGTGTTAAGTGCAGAGCTTTTAAGTTGAGAAAATATGCAGTTCATGTGAAAGGTTTGATAGCACTATATACCCACCAAAAGCTTAAATGTGCCTGACTGGTTTTATGGAGGACAGTAAATTAGTCTTTCCCTTACCTCTGACAGGTGAGCAGCAGTTCTTGCATGACCAGTGGCTCTCACCACACGTCGCTACCACACAGGTGAGGCTTTCCCTTTCAAAATGATGACTTGAAAGAAAAACAAGATGTCTTTGCTGGTTATAAATTTAACTCTTCTATGATTAGTCTGGGCCAATTAGGACACCCCTGGGGTTCAGACTATGGCTCAAGTACAAGCTTGAAAGCCCGATTAGCTGAGGTCTCTTGATACTTGTTCTTGGTAGTAAATGCTGGCACATATAGTATTGATTTTCATTTAGATATCTTAATGTTTCCAGACAATCCTAGCAGATGTGGGCTGAACTCAGATCTACGAGAGTGCTGGGCTGCAATCTGCAAGCATTTTTCTTGCCATTTTGTTTCATTTTTCCTAAACTTAACTGATTTGGAATCAGGAGATATAAATGAAAAATGCAGAGTTTGCCTATCAATCATGGCATGTACAAACATTGCTACTGCCCTTTTCTAACATCCTATTACCACTGGGTAGTTGGCTAGTCAAACAGGAATAAAAATTACACTGCAAACATCATAAGTTAGGCTTGATTTGTTGAGCAAGAAGCCTGACAATTCTGTAAGAGTTATATACCTCAGCCTCGCTGAAAATCAGCCTTGTTATGGCTCTGGTACGTCTATAAAGATTGTTCATTTCATATAAAACAGCTACCTGCACTGAAAGGCCTGAAAGGAAGAATGATGCTGGTTATAAATATAGAGGAAAATCTATTTGTCTGCCCCTTCGTGCTGTTAGCGAGTCACACGACGCAGCCCGGCCGCGGCTCCTCGGCAGCAGGGGGAGTTTGCCATGGCCACCTTTCCCTTTCATCTTCTGGCCTGGGCTGAAGCACATCATCTCTCTTTGTCATATGAGATAAAGCAATGAAGTGTGACCAGTGCCACTGCATTGCACTCTGCCCACCAGGAGCACGTTAATGATAATGAAAAACTATACTGCACTGCATTTAAACTAAATGTGAGCGTAAGGCTGTCTGTCGGCAGACTGGTAGAACAGTTAATGTCATAAAAGATAAATAGAAATTATTAGAATTGGCTTGGAAGGGATTTTTTATAGACCAGGGTTGTATTCCTTTAAAGTAATACATTATCAGACTGTTAAATCTAATTTCAGACTACTGGGCAATTAAAATGATTAACATTATTTACTCATATAGTTCGATTCATTAAGGTTTTAAACACCCTTTACACACTATTTATGTTGAAAATAGAGAAATAATGTGTTAAAATGTCTTGGATCATTAATCATTCAAATTTGCTGTATAACTGCTTTCTCAAAACCTTAGCACCACACTGAATATTTACAAACCTCAGAGGTGTTTTTAAAGGATGAGCAAAATCAAATTCCACCCACCTCTGATATGTCCAACAGACCTTTGGTAGTTTCCAGGCCTATTGTGTCTGCAAGAAAAATCAGGCAGAAAAATCCTAAGATTATCTTAAAAATTATTCTAGCCAGGGGTTTGTCCAAGCCTCGGCTGTGTTCACCTGGGGGCTTGCTCCCCTTTGGTATGTGAGAGGAACAGCATGGATGCTGCTACTGAAGCTAATAGGAGCTCCATGGATAAAATCTTGTGTACTGAAATGGAAATATACTCTGAGTCTGGCACTTAGTTTTCAAGTGTGTCAGATGGAATTTCGTATTATCTACTGACAAACCAGTTTATTAGATGGATATAAGAAGAGATCTCCAGGCTAGTAAATGCTGCCATTAGTCAGAGGTGAAACACCCACTTCCCTTCTGTGTTGGCATTTATAACAACCTCTGAAATACTGTGGGAAAAGTCATGAAAGTCAGTATACAGTATGTGACAAGACAATTACAAACTGCATATTGATGCTGGTCTTTTGAAAAGATTGTCTACAGGCTTTTATTAGTGGTTTGAAACATCGGGGCTTTGTTTGTTTGCTTGTTTGTTTTCATTCCTGCACGCACTGAAAATACCTTTTTGCAACAAATGCTGTAAATCCCAAGGGGCAGGTGGATACAATAGACTGGGGTGCCATGTTCTGGGAAGGCAGATTATTGTCTGTCTGTCTGTCCCTGGAAGCACTGGAGGCCCATGAAGTGGCTCACAGGGCACTGGGCTGGGATCTCAGTCCTTGCCTGTTGGAGGCTCTGGGCACACACAGGGCTGCAGGAAGCTGCTGAGTCACTGAATGCCCTGCTCCCCAGAGGCCAGATCTGCTGAACAAGTGTGGTCATTACTCTTTTGTGGCACCATTTGTAAGATGTAGTTATAATTAGCCTCTTTGAAATCACCCAGGGGCTCAGCTGATGTGTCAGAAATGTAGATGGTATTAAACACGAGGACACAGCTGTGTTGTCCCAGCTGGCTGTGTGACCCCAGCACCAATGCTGAATTCTCCCACTTTGAGAATATCCAAGAGTATTCAGACTCCTCCTAGATGCTATTTCAGGAGCTACATGCTCTGGGTAGACACTGCAGAAGTGGTTTCCTAATTTAGGTGATCTGGATTAGGCCCAGTTACCTTAACAGATTTACTAAGGAGCTCTAAGTTATTCACTTACCAGGGTGCCCTGATGCAGTTAGAGACAAGTGCAGCAATCCCAGGATCATTAGTGAATGCTGTACTCACAGCAAAGGTGTGCCCAAGTCAAGTGGCTCATCTTCCAGTAAGTCCTGGAGAGCAGAAAGTCAGTAAGCTGTTGAGGGTCTGTCCTGAAAGAGACCCTTTTCCACTTCTTGGATTAGCCACTTTCTCCCTTCATTCCATTCCTGTGTAAAGCTGCCTGACACAGTGAGGGGCTCACGATGCAGCCTCAGGCCATGGTGTTTTCCAGGGCCAGGTCCTGTGCCTGGTGCTGTCCTTGCTCTAGAAAATAAAGGCAACTGTCAGCCTGTATCAGTGAGGCTGTTTCTAATGTTATTCATCATTCATCTCAAGAGCAACATGAGCAAAGCCTTTCCCCTGAGAGACTGGCAGCTGTTACCTTCTCAGCAATACTCTAAGATTTTGCTGACTTCAGGGAACAGAAAGCCCAGAATTACTCCTGGTTTTCATGTCATGTGTGGTGGTCTGAGCCAGCCCACCAAAATGGCACACAGAGGAACTGTACCATTGCAGAAGAAGGCTGATGATTAGCAGCTACTCACTCACAATGAATATTAAGGACATACTTCTTTCAAGGAATTAATTTGCTTAAGTTTTTCCTACCCCATTTGGAGGGAGGTGAGGTGGAGAAATAGTCCCTTTAACTTGGACTGAGATGTCTGCCTGTGTTCTTGGTGCTCTCTGCTATGTCCTGTGTGTCTGTCTTACCCAGAAATCTGGGACTTTGGCATGTTTGTGATCTCTGGCATCACTGTGGTAGTCACAGCTTGTGCTTCGTCTTCCTGAACTTGTAAATTTGGGTGGCAGAAGGTGAGGAGAGGAAGGGGATCCAGAGAACTGAAAGAGGTTTCCCTTTTCACAGTAGCAATTTCCCCTGTTGCATTTGGTTTATACATGAGAATTTATCCATCCTTTTGATGTGTGACAGAGTTTTGGCCTTCAGGTTAACCCGGCTGTGGTTGGTCACAAAGTATTAGGATTGATGCTGGTGCCCCCAGTACCTTTGCCCAAGCTGAGCTCTCCTGGGGCTTCTTGGACTTGTTTCCCCACGGGGCTGCAGATGAGTTCTGCCCAAATGATTGGTCAGGAGAGCACACTGAGCTGAAAATACAACCCCATAATACCACAAACCCTCACAAATATCAGTGAAATACAGAATAAAAAATTTAGTCCGGGTCTCTGCCTTTTCTATTTTGCTAATAATTAGAATTATATAACACGGGAATTACTTTTATTGTTGGTATATCTGGGAAATTATTTTTCCTTTGAGTTTTTCAGACTTCTTATACCTCCCATTGATTTTGATTATTTACTGTTTGACAAGGGGAACACAGGCAGCCCATGCTGTGCGAAAGATCAGAGGTGCCTTCATTCCTCAAGGCTATTGCCTTCTCTAATTCTTCAGTGTAGGATCAGTGAACTGATTGCATTTTCTTCTCTTTGACACTTTATATTTCACATTTCTTCATCAAACTATGATAGCATGCTCTCTTTTAGAGCAGGCTGCTCTGAGAATATAACATTTTGTCTTGGTCATTATTATAACTCTTTGGTGACTTGTAACAGGAGCTCTCAGCCACTATCCTGATTCACCATCTTTCAGTTAAACTGCATGGAGTTGAGTATCTTGTTAATCCACTTTTTGTGCTTTTTTATTGGTGTTATATGTATTTCATATTTAATCATTGCATGATGTGGCTTGAGGGCAGTTCTTTGATTTCCTTTTTTTTTTTTTTCCCTCAACCAGGATAGTCTTACAGGCCTAAGGGGAGATTTTTAAGCTGCAAACACTGTATGCCAAATCTGGTAGTAAAAAGCACAGTTCAAATATTTACAAATAGAAACAAATAAATGTACACTCTATTTGAGCATGCAGTTATGTTGTGTGCATTTTTGAAAAATAGCTCCTTGGACAGACATGTTTTACAATGGTGGGAAAGAAGCCAGAGGGACATGAGTGCTTACAGTCTTGCTACTTTCTGAGTGATCCACTTTCTATTACAAAATAATTAATGTAAATATCTAAAGTAGAAAAAACACAAGTTAGTTCTGTCAAACCTGACTTCAGGTTATGGTTCCAAATATTTTGATCAAATAGGCTTCTCTCCCCTTTTCTGTATTGTAGGATATCCAATGTATTATGTATTTCCAGTGACTGTGCTGTGAGTCCCTGTAAAAGAAAACTTGGGTGATGTTAGATCAAAGTCTACAGTAATTTCATAATTTCTTGAAGAAGAAATGCTTGTTTTCAGCTCTAGTTGGCATAAGTCTAAATGAATCAGTAAAATGGGATGATCTCAGCTCATATAAATAATAGCAGCCCTCTCCTGTTAGAAATTTCTTTCTTCTGGAAAAGCCAGTTGTCCCACATTAATGCATTTCTAATCAAAAACACTAAGCCCCATATGGTATTTTTTAACACATTGGAGAACCCTGCTTGAGACAGAGCTCTAAATGTACAGGAAACCAAACTTCATTGTTTTTCAGCACTCAAGAGAACGTGCAAAAAGTAGACCCTAATATTTCTGTCTTATCCTGCTTATTAGTTTTACAGTTCTGGGTCTCGTTCTCTTTCCTATTCCTCTTTCTCTGCTATTTTTTGTGTGTGAAATGACCTTCATGTTACCATATAACGAGGTTCATCCTCTCTCTCCCTCTTAAACATAATGAACATAAGGAAAGCTCCCTGAGACATGAAAAAAGACCAGGAGGGTACATCCCAGAATACCAGAGGATGGTGAGAAAAGAGGTCCACAGTACTTCAAACCAGAAAAATGTTAGAATTTAAGATAGAGCTTGCCTGTAGAAATGCTGCTTGAAAAGACCCCACATTTTTGTGAAAAAATATCTAAGAAGATACTTTGGGATTAAAATATATTTGTTTTTCTTTTTATCCTTTAAATGGCATCTGTTTCCTCTGAGTCATCATTAATTGCCAAAATTTCCTATTGTGGCGTGCAAGGTAGACGATAAGCATGAGTTACTAAAGTCAATGTTGTATATTAGCTAAAATTTCTGATGCTGTGGAAGCCCTTCAAGATATGCATGCATCCAGAAAAACCCTACACATCAGGCTTAATTCTGAATTTTTAGTGATTTAAAGCAGAACTTTTAGCACCAATTAAAAATGTTTCCATAGTGTTTTCTAAGATTTGCTGTTTTTCAGCACAGAGTCCTGTCAGAATGCAGGTGTGGAGGTCAGCCCAAAGCAGGGCCAGCTGCCAGAGGCTGCCCAGGACCATGCCCTGCTCAGTTTTGCTTTGTTTCAGAGATGGAGCCTCGCTTGGGTCCTTGGGTGAGCATTTGACCACACTCTAGTTAAGTAAGCAAACAATTTAATGAAATTTTCCCATGTCACAGCCTTTGTTCCAGGGACATGGAAACCTGTGTCCCGACTTTCCATTTAAAAGTAAAATGAAAAACACTCAGTACCTGCACTCCCTCTTTGTTGCTGAATCTCCTGTGCCCTCTCAGCTGTGGGCCCACACCTTTTTCAACCTCCCTTACATTGATCTTGTACTTAAGGGAACCTTTCTTTTCCTTCCTAAAATCCCTCACCAGTTTTAGTTTGATTTCTGTGATCCATCCCTGCCTTTTGAGCAACATCTCTGCTTGGTGGCACATTCCCATTGTCACCTTGTGTGTGTCCTTTCCATATCAGCAGAAGTTCCTTGCTCATACCTTTGGACACACCCACTCAAATTCCTGCATTTTGGAATGGGCTACTTCCAGCTTTGAGGAGGTTTTGTGCCACAAAAGAATCCCAAGAAGGGGAAAAAAATAAATAGTTTCTCGTTCTGACCTGGCAATTGCAAGGTAAGCAAATATATTTCCGTGTGTATGCTAGGAAAAAAAACCTGCCCTTAATGGCAAATTTGGCAACAGAAAGCAGAATGACAGGGAATGGGGAGTGGTAATGAAAGGGTTTAATTTCAGCATGCACAGTTCAGAGCTTGAGGAAAAGTGAGATAAAATTCTGTCTTGACAACCTATAGTTCAACTATCCTTCCTAGCAGAAGCAGGTCTTGTGCAGAGTGATGGTCTGGCTGACAAACAGGTCTGTGTCACTTCATTATACTGAACATCTTTTGCTTCAGAGTTTTTACATTCATTTTTAATAAGTAGAATGTAAAGAAAAATTAATTACTGGCCACTACATGGTGCTCTTTGATGGAACTATCAATTTGTGGGGAGGATAGGGCTTGCCCTCTCTCTGGGTGCGCGTGAGTTTTAAACAAGCTCAAACACACAGGATGGAAAAAAGATGGAAAAAGGATGGAAAAAGGCCTTATCAGAGGCACTCTTAGGAAGAAGTAACTCCCTGAAATTATTGTTCAGCACACCTGGAGTCTCTTTCAAGCCATGTGAGGCCACTTCCCGCAGCGTCAGTGCCAAATGGTTATTCCAGGAGGATTAGAGCAGCTAGAAATTTAGTTAGCAGAAGGAAAACCAGGCATGCCAATGTGCTTCCTCCAGTTAACTTAAATTGCCCCTGTGACCCTGCAGCGCTTTGCACTGATGTTCTGCTGTAACATTACTTGAATGACATTTTGTCATTTGCTGAATGTTAACCTGCAAAAATGCCATCTTTGCTCCTTTACTTTGAGACAGGATGACATGCACTGCAGCCCCTGTTGTTGGGGGGTAATTTTATGCTCCTTTCCTGACAGACAGGATTCCAATAGCACCATATGTCAAAAACTCCAGCCCATTCCAGTCATGTACCCACACCGTCCAGCTGTCACAGCCATAATTATTGAAACTAAAGCCCAGAGAAGTTTCTAGTTTTGGAAATGCTCTAGTCTCCTTAGATCTTTACTACTGATGTTATAGCTGATTAGGACCCTGCCAGCCTTCTGTTGGTCTCTTGAAAACTGCTGTAATTCCCATTCATCATGGAAGCTAACCAGCTGCTCCAGAGCCATCCCCTCAAATGTGTTCCTTGATGTTGTACTTTGCTGTTGTCCTGACCTTGATACTTTGGATGTTCAAACAAAGGCTCCTTATTTTGCTGAAGCTGGTCCAAAAGGAGCCAGCTAACTTGGTCCTGCACAGAAAAATGGAAGCATTTTTTGTTGGTGCCTGGTGTCTCTGTAAAGGCTGGTGCTGATCCACACTCCGTTCTTGGCCATCCTGCCGCGGCTTCCTGGCCATTGCAGGGGGGAGGGAGAGGCAGAGACCCCTGGAATGCTCTCCTGCCAGGCTGACACCAGGCTCTTGGCAGGAACATCTGTCTTGTCTCAGCAGAGACGAAAGGGACTCCTGTAATCAGGGCTCTGAGCCTTTACAGCCACTTTTGTCACTTTTAACCAAATGTAATGAAGTTCAACATCTTTTGATTCTCTTTGAAACTTTGGTCTAAGTAGAGAGTTCAGATATTGGCTTTTCCTATTAAAATCTTAAAGCTGAAAGCTTTGTGATATTGAGGTGTTTATAAGTTTTAGGCTTTTTTGACAGCCTTTGCATTCATATCTCTTGCAGTGCAGATTTGTGTGGTACATAAAGTAGCACCTTTTTAGATTGCATTTTCACACTATAGTCCCTTTTTTTTCCTTCCCCCTGTTGGAATCAGCCCCCCCTTGTACCCATTGAAGTAACATCACTCACAGTGTTAGTTATGCTTTTCTGGTTTGTTCATACACTTAGAAGACATTTTTTATTCTAAATATATGAAACCTTTATATTTAAATAAGAAACATGTAAATTAACTGGCTTATATTTTGATCAAATAGCAATTTGTAATCTAGTGCCTAGACTCCAATATGCTGCTCTCAACCTGGATTTTCTAAACTCTTTTGAGATGGTAGGTAAGAAAATGTCAGTATCTTTAAAGAAAAAATGTTTTATGGATGAAGAGAGATTTTAAAAATGTGAAAAGCAAGACTGAGTTGGAATTCCTCGACTGGAACAACTGGGTAATTTGATGAAGAAAATGAGAAGAAATTTGCTAAACATATTCTTTAGCAACTGTCTTCTAATAATGAAGAAGCGATTCCAACAAAAACCATCGGACACACACAAAAGGGAATTTGGTATTGCTGCTGAGAAAGCTCAGGATGACTTTGACTATTGGAAGAAGATCAAGTGTGTTGTCATGCAGATCACTGGCTCCCTTTCACAGGCAGCAAGGATGGTGTAGATTTGAAAGACAGACCAGCTTTTTCAGAACACTCATAAGAAATTATCCCAAGTGGAAAATAAACTCTGTCTAATTTATGGTTAATTCATAGCTTTTAGATTTTATTTTAATGGCAGATTAGGAAAGAATGAAGAGACTTGATCTGGTGGACCTTGAGGTCCTTCTTTTTCCCCAAATCTCTGGGTGCAGGATCCTGGGTTTTTTCCTCATTAATCAGCTCTGTGTGGAAGCCTGGAGTCAACAACTTCTGGACAATTGATTGCACCTGAGCCTACTTTTGGGAGTCTTGGTAGTCACCTTACCCTGAGGTGAATAATAATTGAAATGGGACTGTTAAATAGGAGACTGAAGGAGAATAAAAAGAGCCGAAGAGCTCAATAAAACAGGATAACCAAAGCACCAAAAGGAAGTAACCGGAGGCAAAAAAGTCAGCTGGAGAAGCAAACAATGTAAAAGCAGCAGAGGGGTGTGTAAAGAGAAACGTGGCACAAGGGTTGTGTCCCAAACAAGAGAGCTGGGGGGACACTGAGCTGACTGTGCCAGTGGGGACAGACAAACCCCTCAAATGGCCTGGGACAGCCAGCAGGGAACAAAGGATGGAGACAACATGGAGAAGTGCTCTGCATTTTGGGGTACAACACGAGACAGATTATTTTTAGAAAATTTCTATTAAAACTCAAGGAGAAAATACATGTTGTAATTCTGAGACATGGTAAAAACCTCAGCAAAAAATGGCAAAAAAAAAAGGTGAAAGCATAGGATCTGTCAAATGCACAGTGAATATTGAGTAGAACACAACTTGTTCAGAACAAGACTTTACAAAAAACATCCAGGACTGAATGAGTAGGAGAAAGTAAAAAGAATGTAGATGTCTTTCAGAAAATAAGATTAAATAAATACTTGCAGAATGTATGAGGAAGGCACAAAAGATAATTTTATGTGGTATTTTTAATAAGAGGGAAATGGTGCAGCTACAATATAACTGAATCTACTAGTATGTGTCTTGAAAATAGCAAGTCATCTCACAGAAATGGCACATTTTGGAAACTTAGGGCCACCAGAAGCCTTGATTAAAGTAATAGTAAACAGGTACAGTTATAGAAGAAGCCAAAAGAAGGAATTTCCATAATGACAGGAGTGGGATGAGGTTGCTCTTACTGCTGTTGTTCTGTTTAGCATTGGTTCAGAATTAAAAGATGAAGATAAAGGGGGAAGAATCATGTTTTATGAGAAAACAGTGAAAACACAGCTTCTCAGAGGATATTCATCTTTTGGCTTCATTAAAGAACCAGCTGAGGTTCCTTGGAGAAACTCAGACCAATAAGCAGAAACCCAGACTGAGGTTCAGCATGCAGAGATAAGGAATGAAGTCTGAGACAACTTAAAAGGGACTGTGAAAAGAGAGTTTGAGGAATTTCAGATAACTGTTCTTTTGCTTTTGCCTCTTGTTTGATAATAGTGCTATTTCTTTTCACCAAACCGGGTCTCTTGCTTCAGGAAAGCTATCCTCAACATAAACTTGTTAAAAAGGGAATGTGTGGGCCGTAGCACCCTGGAAAGCTCTGCCTCGAGCTTCAGCCTAATGGATCTCAGTCTTAAGCAATCTGGAGAGGCTGACAGTGGAGAGTGCTCTGATGGCTAAGATTCTGCATCCAATTTATATCAATTTTGAACACAGTTTTAGGTGTTTGAATGTTCTCAGTGATAGGGATATCAAGCCCTTCTCCCTCTTGCAAAGTCTAACAAATAATTGGGCAATTTTCTACACAGCTTGATCCAGGTAAATGATAATCAAGTGCCCACTTTCCCCCTACTATGTGTGACCTGGGAGATTGTGGGGGTTTGATGTTTTGGTTTAATAGAAATTTGGAAACATTTGCAAAAATCACTTTGCTTGATTATATGTAACATTCTTATCCTTCTGCAGTGTTGCAGCTGAAGATCACATAGAAGGTACTTAATTCTTTTTTGTGCTTTAGTGTCTTGCAGCTGCAAAAAAGTTAGTTAAAATAGGGAGTTCACTGGCTTAGTAAATACTATATTGAGTTGAATGTGGAACCTGTATTACATGCAAGAGGAAGAAAAAGGGATTTTTATCATTTGTTGTACCTATGCTGAGGCAAAGAAAGCATCCAGCTCTCCTAGGAAGAACTAAAATAATGCAAAGATTTTTTTAAAATTGTGTTTGATACTTAAAAAAACCCCTGATATATGAAAATTTATGATTTTTGCTTTTAGACTGTTGAGTTGACATGTAAAGAAAACCTTGTTTTTATGAGATACTTGGGAAATTATTCGAAGACAGCAGTACTTTTATAAACATAATTTTGAAAGAATGTAGCAGTAATCATGTAAGTGCAGTGATGGATTGATACCCCTTATGCTTGGTTAGGAAGAGTTGCTACTTTAGACTAATTTCATCATTACCTTTAGTTTGATATAATTCCAGTTTTTTATTTTTAAAAATAATAGTATGCAATAGGAAAAAAAAAGTAAAGAAGAACTGAGAAAATAATAGCTGCTCAGAGGATGTTATTTCTTGTCTTGGTTTTCTGTTTTTAACTGACAGTGTGGTACGGAATTCTGCTAGGCAGAAGCATGCCAAACTGATTTTTATAATCATTGCTATTATTACTGTTTATTACAATAATATACTTTAAATTTACAGTTTTGAACCATCACTGGTATAGAAGACTATACATGTAGCTATACATACCTAATTATTTGTGGAAGGTATTAGTATTGTAAACACAGCTTATCTTTGTATGAGAGTGGCATTAATAACAGAGTTTCATAAATGCCAACATCCAGTACGATAATTTCAAGACTCTCTGAAAATATGGTGTATTGTAGCTGAAGATGTTCACAAATGCATGTTGGGGAGGGGGAGGAGGGCTGTTTTGTGCTTAGAATGCTTTCTGATGCATAAATATTAGCATTAAATAATTTTGAATACCTTGTTTTCTAAAAAGATTAGTAGCTCTTCTCTGCGTGATAAATTGTGCAAGAGTTATTGTTCACACCAGTCTTTGTACTGTATTATCCTGTGTAGCTTTAAATAACCCAGCCCAAATTACACTCAGCAAGCTGTTGGGAAAGCTTGGAGGAATCTCAGAGCTGAAGGGCCAATTTGTGCCCTGACTTACATCCTGTGCAAAAGCACTGACTTTGTGCTGCCTCTAAAGGATACAAGGAGGGAAAGGATGTAATCTGTAGCTTTTGTTTTATTATTTTTATTTAATTTTAACTTCATTCTATTTTTTGTTTATGTGTGGTTCGATCTTTCTGCAGAGGAATCTTGTGCCTGTGTATTGGTGGTTTGTGGATAGCAGCATTTCACCCTCTCTTGCTTGGCATCTCAAATGTTACATGAAAATCATATTAAAACAAAAAAAAAAAAAAAAGAAGAGAGAGCTTGTTTACCAAGACTCTGGTTTATATTGGACCACATTTGGAATCTCAAACTTCACACTTGAAAATATTGCACAATCATGTATTGTTTCTTTAAATTGGTAAGTCTTAAATAGGTAAGTCTTTAATTGGTGTGTGCCAGTTATTTTGGTGGGCTGTTTTTTTTTTTTTTTGTAGTTGTTTTTTGGTTTTTTGGTGCATCTGGGTTGTCTCTTCTCAGTGACCTTTTTGCAGCCCGTGTTGCTCTGATTTAGGAGCTATTCTGCGTGTAAAGTCATAGGCACTGAGGAGGCAGGCAGTGTAAATGTGGCTTCTCTAAATTTGGTTTGAATCACCAAAGATCCATCAAGCCACTGTAAAATGAAGAGTCAATGTATCATTTTGTCTGATATTTCTCCCTATCTTCTAATAGTTTAGGAATGACTTCCTATGCTAGGAAAAAGGGAAACTGAGGTAAGGGTTCTTTGGAAATATCAGTCATCTCACTTAAGTGTTTTCATCTGATTTTGCTCCCTGATGACTCCTGCAGCAAGAAAACCTCGAATTCTGGGTATTGTGAAGTGATTGGCAGCAAGTAAGACAATCAGAGACGTTCAGACACAGACCTAGTATTAATTCAAGCTGTGCAAATAATTAAACACACCAAGTGAGAGAGGTGAACTGAGCAGTTTCCACTGAGTTTAAGGACAAGGTGAAGAATTCCACTTTTCTTAACGACCTTGGGAATAAAGAGTATTTTGTAAGGCCATCCATCTTCCAGTAATTAGAACTAAGTCTGTTTAACAAGGAGGGTGTGAGGCCTGGTGCTGCACTTGCCTGTTTGCCTGTCCCACCCCACGCCTTGTGCATATTCACTGGTCAGTGAATCCCCCTGGAATGGGAGGGACTGGTTTAGCTCCTGGTGCTTCATCACATGGGATTGGACTCTGTGAATGGCTCCTCCTGAGCTGCTCTTTTATTAGTTCTGCTGTCTGTCCTTCCAAATGCTGGAAGTTCACCTCACCGCTGATTAATTCAATGGAAACAAAAATAATTTCAATGGAAAGGGAAAAAACCCAATGCAACGTGTAATTGGTGTCTAATTCTCAGATCCTCCTGTTGTTATTTCCAGGTGAGGAGGACGCTCACCCTGTTCAATTGCTAAGCTAGGAGAAAGCTGGTGGATGACTGGAGAGTAGAAGAGATTCAAGAGTAGAAGTTGTGCCACAGTTCAGTGCTAGCCACTGTTTGTTTTCACAACACTTTAATTTGGCAGCGATTGACTTGGAGAAGCAGGTTTGGAGTGACAAGAAACAGAAAATAAATGAATTTTTTTTGTGATTAATGGCTTCAGAAATAACTGGCTTAGCATATCTTGCTGGCTCTAACATTTCAGTCAGGGTTACTGTGTAAGCTGAGTTTGGCTTTTCTGCCATTTTACATTTTCTGGGCAGTCAGTCACAAGTTTGATTATCAGACATTTTGGCAAAATTAAAACAATTTGAAAAGTTCACTGAACCTGCAAAAACAGCCTGTAAAATTGCTGGTAGGTATCATAGACTAATGAGAAAAATTAATGTGGGTCAAACACAGCTGTGGTTAACCTCTGCAACACACCTAAGATATACAGTCTTTTACTGATTGATTGAAAGAAATTGTAATCTCCACTTGAAATCCAATTTAAACTATAATGTACAAAAATGTTTCCAATACGAGACTAGCCTTGATTTGTCACATCATAGAAAAGCAGCCGGAGAAAGCAAGAGCTTCCAGATCAGATCTTTTATCAGTGCTGTAATACCATTTCTATTGCACTGTGCAGAAAAGGAAAAATCTGTCTTCAAAGCATTTATCTCCATCAAAACCATGGAGTTCGTCTCCTAGGATTCCACCTTGAGTGGCCTTTTGAAATTTTTGCATAACCTTGGCACATCTTCTATTCAAACTGTTCTCTCATTACCTTCTTTACTTCAGACTAAGTTTTCTGCCTACTCAAGAAGTTAGAGAAGCAGGTGTCAGTAAGAATTCCCACTGACACTTTCTTCAGGTACCTAAAAGTTTAAGCCTTGTGTAGGAAAGCTGTCATGAAATGAAAGATGAAAATTTCAGTTTGCTCCAGTCACAACCCAGCATTAAAAAGTGCCTTGGTTTTCTGTTTCCCTATAGAAAGTTTTGGAAACTTACCCCTGTGCAAGCATAATTTTTGAAAGTTCCTTTAAGGAAGCTATTAACTCTGCTGGCATATGGAGAATTTATAATTTCTGCAAGTGTTATATAGGAGAGACCCTCTCATGTAAGCATATGATGCATTTAACTCTTGTTATGAAATCTGCCTCTATATCTGGCAATGATTTCAAAATTTCCTGAGTTCTCTGTTTAAACTATAACAGAACTTCCAAGCACAAACTGTCACAGAAGGGGAGCTAAAGTTATGGTATGTTATACTTAGGTAAAAAATATTAACAGAATATTTTAATTGTTTAGGTAGAGCAGACACAAAGTGATGATGTGCACATTTTCCGAAGCCGTGTTAGCATTTACTTTTGTATTCCCCACTGATGATCAGCCTCTCTCTTTGTTCCCTATCTCCCAAACACTTTGTCTGATGTGATTCTGAAATGCTTTTCATCTCATGCAGATAACAGACACTGATTCTGATGGCTAAAATTTTAAACTTTTGATTTGAGTTTTGTTGCTGTTTAATGCCCACTGCATGAGGAACTGGGGCTCTACTCCCCCTTTTTCTTCCCCTCTGCTCCCACAAAACCAGTCCATGCCAGATGATGGTTTTCTCAAAGGACTATAATCCTCCCAGATGCCACTCACCCATGACCAGCTACCCCACTTCTAAAATAGGTAGCTTTGAAGTGTTTTGCTCTTTTCCTTTTGCAGTATGAAAAGCAAATCCTTGATGTGGGGCTTATGGATGATGCCTGCACAGGTAGGAGTGTAACTGATGACTGGTGAAAATAGAGACATTTTTGTTGTAGTGCTACTACATGTGTATCTAAATCACAGACTTCCAACCGTGGTTTCTTTTGTGAGGTAATATTTGTGAATAGAATTTTTGTTGGAACTTAAGAATAATTTCCCCAAAGCCTGTGGATTGGTTTAACCAGGGTGGTTTACCTGCTTCTCTTGGTGTTTGGTGGTCACTCCTCTGGCTCACAGAGGAGTGGCTGCTCATGCCCTTCCCTCCAACGCTGTTTAAGTTTTAGGACTCTTCCATGTTTAAGACTCACTGTTTAAAGAATCTTCCATGGGTCTATAGCAAGTTCTTCTAAGACACAAGGATTAATAAGTGTCTTTTCCCTAAAAACCCAAGGTATTATGGCATTACTGTTGAAGACTGTTTACTATGCTGTCCCCTAAAGAAGCTTCATTTTAATTTGTCCAAATTAAATGTTAAAAGCAGCTCAAATATTGGGTTTTCTGTCAGGAAGCACAGCCACATATATGGGCCTGCTACTGAAGCTGACAGGGGCTTGAATTATTGCTATAAAAGGTTTTACACGTTCTATGTGTTAATATAAATTTCCTTTCAAACTTGGAAAATTTCCTTTCCAACCTTGCCAGGTTTTAAAATGAGAAAGTGAATTTTTATGGTTCTGTTGCAATGGAAAGGTTGACCTGAGTTTTTTGTCACATGAATGACTTCAATTAAATGAAAAAATTAAGTAAATAATGGGATTATAAGAGTCTATATTATTCTATGAAGTCCTTAGAAAACCAGAACCATAACTTCAAAATTGCAGCAGATAAAGATATTTACATTTAGACTTATTTTGATTCTTTGCTGGTTTCCTTTCTCCTCCTTAAAAAAACCCAAACAAAAAGCACCACAAAACATTGCTTTAGGCAAAAGCTGTTTCCATCATATTATTTTTTTCCAAGGTAAAGACTCAGTGCCTAGACTTTTAAACAAGTGCTTTATCCTTGGAAATTAAAATAAAATATTTTCATGTAATCAGTAAATTTTGTTATGAAACTTTACAGCAGCTATATTAAACGATAAGAATAACTACTATTTTGAAATTCTGAACATCTCATAATTAGACCAGCCTTTAAGAAATATTCAGAGTTAAGGCACATTAGAATGTATTCCACAACATGGAGACAGCCCTGACAAAGAAACATTATTCTTAGATTTACAATTAATTACCCTTATGTCTATACCTTGCATTCAATTTGCATATCTTAAAAGTGCTGTAAATTTCATAGCACTCCCTTGTTATTTAAGATCAGTCTGCTTTAGTAAAAGTTTCCACAGTGATAACTTTCTCTTGATTATGTAGTTGTGAGGTCAATAAATTTGGCTTTACTTGGCTCAACAATGTTATAATTTTTCTTTTTTCGTGTTGTTTTTCATTATTTTGCTCCTTGTTCCTCCTGCCCTCTCATTTATAATCCCCTGAAGAACCAGTAGATAGAGAAGTCTGGCTCGAAGACGAAGTGAGTGGTCAGATCCTCAGATGTTATCTTTTTCCCAGAACGCTCTGGTACTGGGTGTCTGACATGTTCTATACATCTTTCTGGTGCCAACCTCATTAAACAAATGCACCTTGATGTATAGCTCTCAAGAAATGAAATTTCATGCCATGAATTTGCTCTATATCAGCTCATGTTCTCCCTCTCTCTCCCCCATCCTTTTCTACTCCAGGAGACATTTTATTTGTTCTTGATTTCAAGCAGAATTTTACACGGTGCCCCTCCATAATTTTGCACCCAGAGATTTGTCAGTGTTTTCTGATATTTAAAGAAATATCCATATTTTATGCTCACAACTTGGTGTTTCCTGCTTTCTAATCATGGAATCCTTGCCTCTGGCCAAGGTGTGGTTCATTCAGGAGTGGGTCAGAATATTTACTTTGGTCAGATACCTATGGGGATTTTCTCTAAATATTAGACAAGTTACAGCATGTTTGTTGTAAATTCCATAGACTTCTATGAATAATTATAAATGTGTTCAACCTGTGTTTTATGCTCTAATTCAAGGTTAACACAATATCCTGGAAGCCAGAGGGATGTTAAACACTTTGCCAGAACAGTAAATATTACTCTCATTCTTTTTCCCCCCATTTTTGCCCCTTCAGCTTAAAAGAATTTTAAAAAGAAATATGTTTTCAAACTAAAATAAACCTTCTTTAATGAGACTATATATTATTTACAGAAAAATGCCACTAAACTCAATTAGTACTGGTCTCACCACTGGGTAGAATTGAAGGTGTTGAATTTTTTTAAATGTAGTTCATTGAAGTCATTACTGAATCTGGGGCAATATTCTATTTTTAATCAATTTAAAAAGTATAATGTGTGAGAAAACAACAACACACTGTATGGATTTTTGTAGATTCACTGCTGCAAAATATACACAGACAAATGCATAGAGTTTATGCCCATCTTTTTTTTACTGAGAAAAAATGTTTGAATGTTACTTTAAACAGGTAATTCCTTATTGCCACCTGCAGTATTGTTGATTGGTAGCTTATTAGAGTTATTTAAAAAGTTATTATTGCAGCTTCTTTCACTTAATATTTTATTGTCTATCACTATTATTTAAAACTGCTTTGCTGGATAACAGCAGCCATCCCAAACATTGTCTGTTGCTCAGAAACAGAAATAATAAAATAATGGAAAGCAGAGCTATTGTGTTTAATGACTGGTTATACTTCATATATTAAACAAAACCTCAGAATATAGTACTTTGAAATGCTTTCTTACTGAGTGATCCAATCATTGTGAACTTTAAATGTGAATATATGTTTTTAAAAGGGAAGAATCTGTCTTTTTTCCCTTGGGACATGAAGTTGAAGTCACAGGAAAGAACAGGTTGTGAGATTTGACCAGTATATTCATCTCTGCCTTTTAATATATAAATAATTTTGAAGAACTAAAGTAACCACTTTTAACCTTATTTTAATAGGCCTGATACAAGCAAATGTTGAATATGGCACTATTCTATTAGATTATAATATAACATTACTATTAAAATGATTTTTAAAAACCTTCCCAAAATTCCAATAACAGTATTTCATGGAATATAACATGGTAGTGGAGATTAGCTAGCCCTAGAATACCTTGGCAAAAGTGTTCAAGTAGCAAGAGTTTTTCTAGTCTTATGTCCTATATACATCTGTTAAATTACTCAGAGATCTCATTAAATAAAGCTAATGTACTTGTAAAACAGTAGGGAGAGACAGTATATCATTGTAACTGTTAGAAAGAGCCATTCTGGCAAGGAGGGAGCCAGCAAGGCTTGGTGCATGCTGGTCAGTGGAGATGTTTCTAGGCCATAAATCTTGGCCCTTTCCTGCCTAGTTATTGTGTATTTCTTTAGGTGAGAGATTGATTGTAGCAATGGAAGATGAATTTGCCCATAGACCCTGTCTTTTTTTTTTTCCTGTATACTCCTGATGCCTCGCCAAGGTGATAATGCTCTTTTTTTTTTTTCTGCAATCATTTGTTTCAGATTAAAAGTGTGAAACTGCATGGGGAAACACAAGTCTCGTCTCTGCAGACAGGCAAAGGTGAGGGCATGAAGATGTATAACTGTCCCAGGTGGGAGAAGAGTACAGTTCACCCCCTCAGGATTTGAATCAGGTTTGTCTGAAGGAGAATGAAATAGGCTAAAATTGAGAAAGAACCCTGGCTTTTCTTTAATGTGCATTTTGAGGGTGGTATTTCAATTTTTTTTTTTAAGTATGGCTGTGTTATGCAACTAAAATGTTTTGTGTTACTGAAATATTCTTTACCTATATATTTACTGCTGAGCAAAAGGCTCAAGAACTGCCCCTTCTGTGTGTCCTGCCCTGCTGTTTGTGCTGCAGACTGAGCATGGGATGCTTTTCAGGAATAGATATAGATGCTGAATTTATAAGGATCAATACAGTCACAAATGTTGTACAACATGTCAGGATATCATAAAAAGCAGGCAGTTCTATATAAAATACTATCTTAATCTCAGGGATTTTAAAGCCTCATTAAAATGTGGGTAAAGTCCATATATGGAATGGCAGCATTCAAAAGGTTGAAGTTGTATATCTGTGGTGCAGAGGTTTTAACCATTAGATTTGAATGTCAGTCGACTCATTTGATCAGAGTCGATATTAATGTGTAACAAGTTGAGATTATGGGATGCATCATATGCATTTTATGGGATTTGTCATTTAAGATTTGGGAGGCAGGATGTAAAAACCTGTCCCTTAATTTTTGAAATCTGAGGTTCTAAAATAGAGATGGCAACGTGAGCGTGTCATAGCAATCAAATTTCGCATCACAAGACTTCCAGGCAAACTTTAAAATCCTGCTAAGAAAAGACTTCTCTGCTTAATTGGCAGAAAGATGGGGTGGCTGAGTGACCTTTCCTGGTGCCAGAGGGGCAGTGGGAGAGTGGGACTGGAGTGGGAACCTGGTCAGAACAGACACCTTAAAAAACAAGAGGCAATGTCTGCAGCTGCTAGCAACCTTAACACTGCAAATTGCAAATATCTAGGTTCTTGCATGTCTATGGAATTTAGCTGTTCTAGCTTTGTTATAGTTGGGTTTTGTTTCTTTTTTTTTTTTTTTCACTAAAAGGTTGTAGTTGTTCCCACCTGCAGTGCTGTTTGCCAGATTTGTGGCACTCTGGTAGCTTGCTGTACACATCTGCCGGGCAAAGTTATCTGGTGGTGAGAAATCTGAGGATTCCAAGTGTTTTTTTCACAGAGAAACTTTGAAAGTCAAGCAAATACTTTTATCTTGACCTTTCTGCAAGGCTGCCCCATATTCACTAGTTGTCAGCACATGTTTGTCTGGAGCCATTCGTCACTGCCATCCGTCACTCCTCTGCCATTCCCATCAGTCCCATTATCTGGGATCAGGAGAGAGCTGAGGATGTAGCCTGAAGGATCATTAAACCTCAGCTTCCAGGTACTGCAGGTAGTCCAGGTGGTCTGTTGTTATTTATAATAAAGAAACAACACAGCAGAACTGCCTGGCAGTGGCCCATGAGGCCCAGAGAAAGGACGGGCTGAGGGATGTCATCACTGAAGGACAGCTAAAAGTGGACCTTCTTCCTCCCACACTGTAAGCAGAGAGGATTTATTGAACATCTGTTCAGTACATGGCTGGGAAGATTGATTAATTTAATTGCTCACACTTTGCTTAAGTAACATTTGAATACTTAATGTCAGGTTTGAAGGATATTACAACATTTACTTGCACACCTTTTTAAAGAGGCAGAGTTTCTCATTGCTTTTTGTGTCTTTCAAGGAAGTTGAAATGCATCCTGAAATTTACCTTGCCCAGAAGTCTGGGAAAACTGGATCAAGTGGGAAAAGCTTCTTCCTTCATAAATGCAGGTAGATAATTTTTTGTGTTTTAACCATTGTGGTAAATTATTAATGTAATGAGGTGGGATCAACCTCCCTGAATTGTGGTAATTTTCCTTCTTGTATCCTGGATAAAGACAATTCAGCATATTTCTGTACCCTTTAAATAATATCATGGTCACATTGAAGGAGCAGATAAATTAAATTCAATATTATTTCTTGCATATTCTATTCAGAGATGGTATTTGGGAAAAAATTCCTGAGATCCTCTTGGTGAATCTCACCTATGTAGCAAGGGGAAAACATTAAACAGTGAAACATTAGTGTTGCTTATTTCTATACATGCTGTATACATCTGATAATTTCTCAGTTGTATAGTTCTGAAGAGTTTATTTGATCCAAGTCTGATCAAAAGTGATAAAATCCAGGTATTAACAGGTACTTTAGAATATTTGGCCCAAAAGCTAAGCCTTGAGCAAGTATACCACAGTTCCTCATACTTTCAGGAGCAGGGAATGTTGGTATTATTTCCTGTATGTCCGTGGCAATGTCTGTGACTACCAGCAAATGCTTATTGTCTAAAGGTGAAACTTGTTTCACTGCAGTGTAGAAGTGCCTTTACATTTGTCACCATCAGATGTTAAACTGAGAAAAAGCAGACTGATAGATAGGGTGCATGTGCAAAGACTGATTCTGTATGATTTTTTTCCATCCGAAAAGTGATTTTTTTTTTCCTCATCCTCTATGCTCTAGTAAAGATGTTCTTTGATCTCTTAGTACAGCAGTTCATTTTATGTCTGATATACAGTCAGATATTCTATTAGATACAAGATCTTTAACTATTTGTCTTACTTTGTGTGTAATTTGCTTTGGAACTCTTAGCCCAATAAATAGTAAATGATACTGACTTGCAGAGCCTTGTATTTTTATTGTCTAAGATACCATATATAATGTTCTCACAACAATGCTTAACTCTGAGAGGGTAGGGATTAAACACTGCTACATGACTAATTTACTGCCTTACGACATAAAAAGCAAAGCTTGGAGAGAAAGGCCTCATATGAGGCTGCATAAAGCAGAGCAATGGTATCATGCAGTGGTACTTAATAACGGCACTGGCATTTTGTTAGCATCTCTACAAGAAAAAAATTGTTCTTAGAGAAGGATAATCTACAGTCAAATCTGATTGAAGTCAAAAGAAACATTGGCTGATTTCTCTGAAAGATGCCCGTCTGTCCCTGAATTTGACTGTACACAATACATCCTGCACCAACGAGTCAGATTGTCAAGGCCAGAACCAGGTGCCTATGTTACTTGTATCCTTCTACATCAGTCATACTGTAGGGAGCAGACAATTAATTCTGGAGCAAAATTGAAAGTCAGAGGCAGAGTGTGAAAGAACAGAATGACAATAATAAAGTGCCCCTGCCTCACATTAATCTCCCTCACTTCAGGGCTGTCAGAGGCGGCCTGGCGGTGACTAATGCCAAGCTTTGCATACAGTGGTCACAGACATGAGCAGCATGCTCCCCTTACAGCGGCCGCGATTCGCTTTGTTGAGTTTCTGACTCCTGCGGAATCATTGGGAAAACATCGCCGCTGGTCAGGGGGAGCAGCACGGAGTCCCTTCATCATACACCTATTGATCGATGGGCAGCATTCCCAGGCTTGGCTCAAAAGGAAGGGAGAGGGAAAAAAAAAAAAAAAAAAAGAAAAAAAGGAGGAAGGAAAAGAAAAAAGGAATCCTGACAAATGCAGTGAGATTAAACTAACTTTGTGAAGGGATGAGCTCAGCAGATAAGGATTAATAAGTTTATCTTTGAGTGAGTGCATATAACGTGCAAGTCCAGGCATCAGGACAAAATGATCTTACACCTCTGTGGACACACTAATCCATTAACATTGCAAAAGACTTTGATGCACATTTGGGAATTGTGTTGCATTGATTTTATTGTCATCTTTTTGCACAAATAGTAAATAGGGTAACATTTAAGGAACAGTGTAATTATTCCCAAAAAGCAAGACATCAATGTAAAGTTTATTGTTGTAGACCAGACATTTTGACAGGAATACTGTAATATCCCAGAGGTGTCACTAGGTTACTGAAAAGGTTAAAAATTGGTGCATTGTGTTGGAGAAGAAAGGCAGTAACAACAAACAGCATTCAAAAAATCACAGGCACTTCTGTAAGAAAGTGGAAATGTGTCATGTAACAACACACAGCTTCTGTAAGTGGATCGCTGCACCGAGGAAGAAAGTGAAACACACCTAATGAAAATGCTTCCTCCACTGCCAGCATTTCAAGGCTCGCTCTCATTATTGAGGTTGCAAAAACAACTTTCAGGTTCCTCCTTTTATTGTATCCGAACCCCACACATGCTCTATTGTGGAGTTTGAAAGGGCTGTGCCTGAAAATTTCATTTCTATTCTCTGGTAGTCGTGGGAGAAAATTCCCACTCGAGACTTTATTTGCCAAACTCTGCTGTTTTTTCCTTACTAGCCATGTATCCTAAATCTGGAAGACAATGGTATTTTTTTACAGAGTGCTATTTGACAAGGAGAAAAGTACTTTTTGTCTTCTGTTATAGTTGACCAGTGGAGCAGCATTCATTAGAATCTGAATGAGAAGAGAGAAGGGGATATGTGGCAATTTATGGTATGTAACAAAGAGCAACATGTTTTGTGTTTAAGTATATTGTTGTTCAGCATTCTAGAAGACTAGAAAAGAAGCACAGAGGTCCCCTTGTATGCTGAATATAGTGTGTCATTGGATCAGGATTAAAATGTATTTACAGTGACATTTTGAGCATTGTACAGTGTCAAGAACTGTAGGGTTTGATTTCTTTTTCTAAGCAAATTTATTTCCACTATTAGTCCCAAAACCTAGTTCTGACTTTGAACATTTTCTTAGCATTTCCTGTAGTTTTTTCAAGCTACTCAGCTAGATGTGCAATTGTGTTTACTTCAAGAAGGAAATAGGAAGTGTAGAAAATGTCTATCATTGAGGCATCAGTATGGTTTGAATTTGGGAGCCTAAACACAACTCTTCAGTGCCAAGGGAGGAAGTCTGCTGTCTGGCAGCAATGACTTTTACCCTGCTCTTGGATTAGCCACTTCATGTGTGCTGCACAACATATTTTACAAGCATTATACAAAAGCATAAGATGGAATATGCATATGGTATGTGCCAGACATTTCCAAGAGCACTGATATGAATACACTTAACAATATGTCAGTCCCTCACCTTTGGGCTCCATTGCCATGTTATTCTAAATTCTAGGGGGTTTAAAACCCCTTATCTGTTGGTTAGGTGCCTCCCAAACCACCACCCCTCAAGCAGTTTATGGCAGGGGTGGTTTTTTGGGAGGCTGGTGAAGGCACCTTTCATTTGTGCAGTCTCTGGAAGTTGTCATTAAAAAAAAAACACTTTTGGTTTTACACACACAATGCCACTCCTCCCTTCCTTCCCTAGTGAGTTTAGACCTAACTTTTTCAATCTGTTCATGGATAGGTCTCTTTTCTGCTGCCACAGGCCATGACATCCCAGGACTGATTTCAACTTGAGACCTGCCACTAATAAGTGGGATTATGGCATTCCCTGCTTTAAATCCAGCACCTTTGGAGTTTTTCAGATGAGGTGGGGATGTGTTTTCCAGAGCTCTCTAAGGTGTGCATGTAGCATGGTGGCTTTACTAGTTCTTGGAGGAATCACAGCTAGGAGCTGTCACTTGAAATGCACTGTTCTAAAGTTTTGAATAAATAATTGATGTGTGAATCCTGCATCCTCAGCTGACCTAGATGTGGTGGATCTAATTATGTCAAGGCTGTACACTTTTAAATGACTTTTTTTTTTTTGCCAATACATTTATTCTATTTCTTTTTAATTAGTCAGGGCAGAAAATGGGATTTAGCCATGTTTTCCTTTGTTTTTATAGGGTTGTAAGGTGTCTGATCTCTTCTAACATAGGAAAATATTGGTTTTTATTTTACAGAAACTATGAACAATTTATGTATAAATGGAAAAACAAGTCTTCAGTTGTTCAAGAAAAACAGCACTGTTATACAGAAAACAATGAATGAATCCTTTTTTCCTGCATGTTTGTAGATTATGTGAGCTCTGCTGACCTCAAATCACTCTCAGTTTAGGAAGCTGTGAAAAACTATTCCGAAACTTCCCAGGGAAGCTGTACCAACTTGCAGAATGAAGCAGAGCTCTTTTGGCTACTGATGGGGCATACTGCTGATTCCAGAAAATCTGGAGAGAATTCAGGGCACACAGACTGGTTTCCCTTCAGCCAAGATGAAAAAGCCTGAATTCATTTCTCCAGATTGGAAGATTAAGAGGTGCTTAGCTGCCCAGATTGCATCTCCACTTCTGTGCACAAAATTGGCCCTTGCTATATTTATATAATTTGAAACAGAGAGAAATTAGTGCAGTCTCTAAAATATTGTCCGTTAGGGATACAATTGAAGAGAAGTTCTATAAAATTTGTGAAATTAACACATTTGGAAATGAGTATGACATGTTCATAATCATAAAACAAATTCAGGAAAAGCTGTGTTCCTTCAGTGAGTGTTTTCACTTTGCCACTCATGTCCAGCTCATATGGGCACTATTTTGGTACAATCCATAAAAAGCAAGAGCACTTCTCCATAGTGGGAAAGTCCATATTTGTGACATAGATTATGTTCATTTCTTAAAGTGGTGTCTTCTCACAATGGCTTGCTCACTGTTATGTTTCTGTGGTGGTTTTTTTTCTGGTTTCAGGGAAATGTGGGCCCCTTTACACATTGCCAGCTTTTAAAGGAAGGGTAACTCTTCCCTTTAGATTTATTATTGCTTGTGGTACAAATAAGGGGGTGTCTCATGCTCTTAATGGAAGCAGGGAGTTCTCCTAACTCTGTTTCAACCATTTTCAGCAGTTTTCTCCTCCAGCCCTCCAGTGTGCTTTTGCAGGCAGCGGTGACCACCAGCATCCATCTGTGTTGGACTTTGATTGGAGGGAAATGAAGAATACAGAAAAAAACCCCACCTGAATTAGTAAAAAATTGATCAAATAAGGTGGCAGTTCTTAGGATAATTCAGGTGGAGAGGGACCTCAGGAGGTCACCTCAGTCAGTCTCCAGCTCAATCTGCTCTGTCAGTGTTTATGGCTGTTCTTATTTCAGCACTCTGGAGTTCTGAACCTGCTTCTAACTCTACATTCACTGAAGCTGTGGGGAGCTGGGTTCATCTTCATAGTTAGCACTTCTTAAATGTCTGTCCAATCTGCCTGTGAAGGTTGCATTCAATTCCCTGTAACCTTTTGAAGAGTTTTTATTGGGTATACATACAGCAAAGACAGACTTGTCTTCTCACTCAGCTCTGAAAGCTTTCATTTTGTTTGACAACATTTGTACTGAGCTTGGCTCATTCTCTCACAAGGAGAAAGTATGCAAACTTTACATAGAAGTGGGCAGAAAATTTGGCTACACTTGTTTGCTATAGCAAACACCAACTCACAGAAAGGCAAACATTATACTGATTTTGTTCAAACTTGAAGAAAACATGTCTGGTGCCCAGTATGGAATTTTGGATCAAAATGACAAAGGAAAATGCAGAAGCAACTGCAGTTTGAGACCCAGAGTATTTATATGGATGCTGCCTATTTGGATTTCTCATCTTGTTTTATTGTTTACTCCCACCATCTCTCTCTCAGCCCTATGAATCATGCTTTCTCCAGGTGTAATACTTTTGAAATGTCAAATTCTTTGTGGCTTGGAAGAAAAAAAAACAAACCCTCATCATTTCCATCTGTACCACATCTAGATATGAAAGCTCATCCTTCGTGGGCTGAAGTCCTGCTTCCGGAGAAGCAGCACGTGGCTCTGCTGGCTTGATGACCCCGTGCCATCCCTGGAATACAGTGCAGGAGACTGCTTAGAACATTTTGTGCCACTCTGGAGTGGATTGCACAGCCAGGCCCTGCTCTGACACGTTTCCATCCATCCCCTGCAATGCATGTGGCAGCAGTATTCCATCTGTTTCTAATGAGGCATAGCGGGGGAGGAAATCTTATGCATAAACATCTCCCACATCACTTATGATTCCATTGAAGAACATCTCTGCAGCACTATTTGTTTGTGACAAAGATTTTTAGCTATTTGTTTATTTTAATACCTGTGTGTGTCAAACAGAAGAGATTAGCCAGTTCCTAAATCTGGCAAATTCTTTGGCTGAAACATTTTCTGTATTTTGAGAGCCAATTCCAGCATAAATTCTTTTTGTAAAGATCTTGCCTCTATTCTCCAAAGTATAGATAATAATTTTGTATATATCTATTCTATTTTAGGGGTGAGGCAGTTGTAGCTAGATCTAACTCTAAACAAAGAGCAAGCTGTTCTTTATTTAACTCCAGTTATAAACATGTTATAGCAAAATATAAATGGAGGGCGAAACAAAGGAACAAAAACTACCACTTTGCAGAGGCATTCTTTTAAAATGTACTTTTCTTTGTAGGGAAGAGCACTACAATGGTTTTTTTAGAGGCAAATAGTTTACTGTGATGTGTATGAAATAGAATTTTGATAGACAGAATAAGCTGCAATCCAGTTCTAAACTATAGATTTTCAAGCAGATTGATGCAACAAATTGTTAGCAAATAGCAGTTTGCAATTTGATGCTAATTAGACATAAGGCAAATATGTGCCATGACAAATTAGCAGCAAACCATACTGAAAAGGATTAGCAAGAGCTGGCACAGAGACTGCTCGATTTTGCATACTTCCTTGTCTTAGTCTAGGAGGTCTGAGCCAGTTTTCCTTCTCTGTAAATAAGAAACCAGAGCAGAGATCACAGGCATGCTAGAATGCCTTTAATTGCATATTTGAAATGTTTTAACTCTCTCTTAATCCCATGGAGGCTTTTCTCCATACCACCAGCTTTATTATCCTGGGAGATGATCAAGTACTTTATCCATTTAATATTATAACTAAATACATTATGAGGTAAGTAACTCACAGGGTTATTTACTTTAGCAAGTCTATTGTACTTATAGATTTACAAAAAAGCCCCATTCTTATTCAAAACACCTTTGCTTAACTTCCTGCAAATGTGTTTTTCTGCGGATTTAATTATTCATTTCATTAATAAATTAATTTTTGCTAGAGGATTATCACATTTCTTTATTGATGTGCACAATGCCATTGTGGCAGTTAGTGTAGATCAAACTCATCACCATATCCAGAAGAGATAATGCAGTTGTGCTTTCGAACCAGAGAGAAGCAGGAGGTGATTTTTCAGCCAGTTCTTCAGACCTATGCCTGAATACCAACACAGCTGTGAGTATGATTTCAGAACTAAAGCAAAAACTGCTCTTGAATCTTTGAAGGGTGACATAATTTCACTAGGATCAAGAATGCTAAAGAAAAAACACAGTAAAAATACCTGTTTTTTAAATTTAACCAGCTTGTTCTTTCTTTATGCGGCTGGTTTTTTGTTTAGTTTTTTTAAATTAGGAGTTTCTGAGGTAAACCATCACATTCCCCAAGCTTTCTGCTCATATTTACAGGTGTGTACCTCAGTTTGGATATGTAAAATGACATGTTTATACTTCGAAGGAATCTTTGGATAGATCAGAGGTTCTTCAATACAGTTTCTCATTCACATCTGACTTTCTAGGGCATATGAGACATTTAACTTACTAGGCTGATGGTTGTTGTCTAAAATTATATATATATCTATTTTACATTCCCAGCATTCCTATGTCTATATATGGATGAAAAAGATTGTTAGAAATAGTTCAAAGGTGCTAAAACATTATGCAGTTAGATGTAAACACACATTTCAGTTACCAAAATAAATGAAGTGGGAAAATAAAAGGATATTATGCACAAAAGATTGTTCTTTCATAAGTCTTAGAGAGAATTCCTCAGACAATTTAAACCACGATCAGTAACAAGTTTTGCCACAGCACTGTCTTCCCACATAAACAGTATGATAACACACTATTAAGGATTTGCAAAAAGATGATGAAGGTAGTTGTGCTGTTTAAAAAGGAAAAAGTGAAAACTCCAGGCTGTCCCTGCAATTTCTGAAGGCATCTATGTATTCTTCACATGAAAGGCACTGTTCTGTAAAAGCTCCTGTGTGCGCTGAGGCCTGGAAAAGATGTTTCTGGTATTGCCAGTGTTTGCCTGCTCCCTTTTGCCAGTGTTTTTGCCCACTTGCCACATCACATCAGAAATTTGAGCAGCTGTCTTTATGCTGGTGAAAAACCTTAGAAAAGTGAATTGATTGCTCTCTGGGCACAAAGCTTTGTTTCCTTTTTGTTGTCCCTGCACAGGCTCATGGTGAATTCTTGGTAGGCAGTTATTTGCTTGTATTAAAAGAGTGTAGCAAGCAATCAGCAGGCAAATGTAGGCTGAAAATTGTAATAGTTAAAAGGGATGTTGTTCAGAATTTTAGGATTACGTGCAACTTATAAATACTTGTACTTTCCAAAAGGCAATTCATTTCTAGCCAAGCCTTTCCACTTGGTATCTCCCCTGACAAAAGCATCACCAATTTTCTGCCCATCATGTTTCTCCCAAACACCCCCACTGCTCAATTCAATGACAGCTTTCCTGGCAGTGCCTGAGCAGATTTTACATTTTCCTGTAGATGCAGTGTCAGCCCAGATCCTGCCTGGGAGAGCTTTGCTGCTCGTGGTTGCTGTGGCAAATCTTTGTGCTGGGGGACAGATGCTCTGCACCATGCAGGGGACCTGGGATGTGCAGCACCCACGGACTTTGGAGCATGTTGGATGTTGGGAATCTCCTCCCAGCTCCAGGCCTTGTCACCAGCTGTAAGTGGGGGTGTTGCTTTGGTTTCTTTGGGATTGGGCTTGGATTTTTCTGTTCTGGTTTCTCCCACGTGGCTTTTGGGGAATACAAAGTGGTTCTGGTTTTTTTTTCAGTGTAGATTTGTTTCTCAATAAGAAGAAAAATATAAAAACCATGGGGCAGGAAAATAATACTTGATGGAAACAAAACCTACGTAAATTTCTTAAACTACTAGAAAACAACACAAACACACAAAAAGCCCCCATAATAAAGAAAGCAGTACTTCTGTGGGTTTGTGTAGGTTATTTCATTTGGCTTGGGAAAAGATAGTAGATGTTAAGTTAGAGCAAATTCATCCTGATAAAGCACACATATTTTTTGACAAATCTATTATCTCTTTAGATCATGGGATTAATAAGATACATTGTCCCCAGGAAAATATGTGCACTCATGGAGAACCTCATTGACATTGCTGCAGAGAGGTGAGTTCAAAAGGGCAGATATTAAAACCAGCTTTTTGTGGTCATGAAGACAATTTTACTTGAAACTATAGAAATTTGCATTTGTATAGTGGGTGACTGTACACTTAGCAAAGTTATGTGCACGTTTGTTTGTGTAAAGATGCATATGCATGAAAAATGCAGATGTGCTACAAATTTGACTTTCCAAGTCCTGTTGGTTTCTGTTGCACCTGGGGATGAGAATCAGAGGATGGGTGTGGCTGGGAGGGATCTCTGAAGATCATTGAGTTCATCCCCCTGCCCAGGCAGGGTCACCTGGAGCAGGTGACACAGGACCATGTCCAGGTGGGTTTGGGATGTGTCCAGAGAGGGGGACCCCCCAAATTCCCTGAGCAGCTGCTCCAGTGCTCTGTCAGCCTCAAAGTAAATGCTGATGTGTGCTTAACTGGGTTAAGAATAACTTTGACAGTTTTACTTTAAAATCATTTAAGTTATTCTTATCAATATTATTAGTATTTATAATGGAGATGGTATGATAGAATCTGACACTTCTCCCAGACATTGAAATATTTAGGGTTGCCTGGGGATTCTGGAATGCTCATAATAATCATGAAACATTTATTGTCTTTATCTGCATATCTAAAATTCATCAATGAATAAAAACAGGAGAATCTTTAAAAAAATAAAACAAAATATTATCGTGCCATAATTTGTAGTTGCTTTCTCTTATCTGTTTAAGATGCTTGAATTCACTTTGTTAGCAAATTTCTCTTGACAAGCACACCTATTTATTATTACTAAGCATCCTTTTTAGGAATGTCTGAAATGACACATGTATTGTTTTAAATAAGATCATAGAGTTAATTTTTAACCACACAAGCAATGTAGTAAGAATAGAGTGAACAAAGCATAATTAATAGTTTTATGCCATTCGTCAGGATCATTTTATTTGCTGCCAGCATGTGCCAGATGAAAACATTTTTGCTTCAATTAAGATTTTTAAACAAGATTAAACCTGTTGTCGTTGAAACCATAGAACATATATGCTTCTAGGTGTTGTGTGCATTCCTGAATATTTGCATGTCTTCAAGCAAGGAGATGTCACTGAGACAGCAGAGGTGTGTGAGAACTTCACCACTCTGCAGAGGAGAAGGCAACAGCTGCTTCTGCATTCCCCCACTTACAGTGACACAACTTCCCTCTGGTCTCAAATCCACATTTCATTCTCCTCTGGAAAAGGAAGTGAAAGAAATAGCACCACATCTATATTTTGTGTTTTATAGAAAAAATTATGGTACCACAGCTGCAGTATATTAGGTGCATGATGAAATTTTTTTTTACTTCTCTGTGTGGTTTTTCCCCCTTTCTTAGGGCTTTAATATTATTGTTGTTGTTATTATTATTATTAACTTGATCTGGTTTTTGTCTTTTAGAAAAAAACTGCATCATATTTCATGATATCTGTATTTTTGCTGCCTCACTAGATAGGATCCTATCACTGCCAGGGACCCAGCTGTCTTGCTGAGTTACTGTCACAGCAAAGGATATTTTAAACACAAAGACCTGTTTCATCCTGAATTTGTGGCTGGTCAGAGTTTGAGTTTGGGTACCAGTGCCACCTCAGCAATTTGAAACCAAGAGCATGACCTAAAAGGAAATAAAGTAGTACATTCTGTCAAACTCCTGTTTAGTAAAACACTTCAGTGCTTATTTAACTTTGAACATACCTGAACCATATTAATTCCTTATTAATTGCTGATTTGTTAATTTTAGTGGATTTATTAAATTGAAGACTCAAGAAATGAAGAGCCCCCTTAGGATGATAGGACTGAGGAAGATCCACACTGAATATCTGAGCTAGTTCCCCTAAGGGCTCCCAGCTCCCTGTTTACTTAGGCACACACCAACATGCAGATTTCCTGCCTAGTGCATGGGGAAAATCCCAGATTATTTGCTACCAAGTTGGTTCCTTCGATGTGGCACTGTGCAGAACCATCCAAAAACAATTACTGTCCTGAATGAGGCCCACACTAATGGGGCTGTCTCAGTGTAAAACTTCACCCTGGGCCATTAAGAAATGGTGTTGGTAATGCTGCCAAAGTTTGCAATTGTTATTAAGGGTTTGGAACAGAGATTGTGTGCTTCTCCTACATTGCTTAATTCTGAAACTGATGGTTGGATGGCAGCAGATAGTAGAGACTTCTGCAAATGCATGGTATTTTCAAATTAGCTTAAGTACACTGTATTGGACTGAACCATAGAGCAGCACTGTAAATGGTAAATATGCAGTGAGGACTGCAACTTCCACTTCTCTAGCTGTCAAATTTGCTTTTGTTCTCTGTTCCATCCTGGAACAGAAAATCTTCATCTGTTTGTGACTTTAGGTTCACCAGAAATGGGGAGGAAAGATATCTGGATTTAAAACACTAGCAACAATAACAACAGTTTAAAAATACTTATAAGAGGACGCATATAGTAAGAATTAAGAAATCACAAATAATATCTCTCAGGCTACTAGAAATATTTGTATTTGCTGAGGAAAGGGCAGTTAGAGGAAAAAAAACAAAACAGCTTAATGAAATACATGTGGAAAGATAACAGAGAATGGAGAACTGGCCAGTGTTCAGCACAGATACAAGTTAACAGGGCTCCCAGAGACCCAGGATTAACAGGCATGTAGTCAGTATATTTATTTGATTTATTTGCATTGTAAAGACTCAAGTGAAGGTGTGTATGGAATGCAAAATAAAAGGCAAAAAATATACATGACAACAATTTTTGCTTAGTCAAGTCCATAGCAGCCTCTGAGGAATTCTGGAGATGTAACTGATTTAGGCAATTAGGGAGCAGAAATCCAAAGATACTCAGTTTTGACAAATTTCCTGCAATGTAAATTTCATAGAATTATTTGCAGTATTCATAACCATTGATTGAATTCAAAATTAGCTACAACCACTTGACAGAAAGAACTCCAGTGAAATTCAGATCCTGCTGAAAGTCTCTGGGAGTTTTGCCTTTTCTTTCAGTGGGGATGGAGTTTCCCCATGATCATCATTACTGCAGACAGCTCAATAGAAAAGGCTGCTCAGCTCACAGCGGTGGTCTGAGCAGCCAGCAAAATGCTTGGGTGAATAAAGAATGGCTTGGAAAATAATACTGCAAATATTATGATACCTATCAGTGATATCCTCTTGTCTTGAATACACTGCTGAATTCATAGCTTTCTGCTTGAAAATTTACATCACAAGCAGAAAGAGTAAAGCAATAGTAATAAAAAAAGTGTGCAGAAGCATAGAGAATTTCATGTGCAAAGAGTAAAAGTAGGGGGGGATTATGTTAACTGAATGAGAAGATAAGCAAAGTTTTGAGAAGATAAGGTTTTGTAGGAAAGGAATGATTTACACAAGGTAAATCTGATTTCTTTCTCGGCTTTGTCCCACACTGCAAACAGAGAAGTGTGCCAACAAATTGGAAATTGATAAGGCGGAGGTTTTGATGGCATGCAGGATAGGACTTTGAGCTGAAGGAAGTCTTTGGAGTGAGAAGTGTGGCAGGATTAGAAAACAAATGTGGACATCCATGTTTATAAGGCAGGTCTCAGAGATGCAGTGAAATAAAGTAGGAAAGCACAAGCTAATACTTATCCTTTGACAACATTTTCTGGCTCCTTTTGGGATAGTGATGATTTTGTTGGTTTTTTTGGGTTTTTTTTCCCACAAATCCTGGAACCTGTTTGCTACAGGCAATGGAGGGGATGCTGAATTGGGCCACACACCCCTGTGATTTGTGTAACTTCTCCCTCCAGCACCGGGGCTGTCATGGGGGTGCAGTTTAGGGGGGAGGGAGCCAGGCTGCTCAGAGTCCCCCAGTGTCACAGGCTGGCTTTGCCCCCCTGCTCTCCTGAGCTGAGGAGCTCTGGGGAAGCCTTGTGCTGAAGGAGGATTCTCTTCTCCCCAGCAGAGCTCAGGGAATCTTTAGCCTTCGATGGAAGGTAGGATTCACACTAACATATTTGTCTTTTGTCTTGGGACAATAAATAATGTCCCAAAGGAAAGACTACAGACTCTTCTGGTAGATAACTTCAGTCTCTGAATGTCCTATTTCAATTTTTCAAGGAAAACACATTCTGATTTGATGAGTGCTTGTGCCACACAATGTAGTAGGAGTGGGTTCATAACATCCAGATGTTGCCAATGTGCAAGTTTGGTTTTTATTTTTTATTTCTTCAATGATATTTTCTGGTATTTTTTTAATGCTACAGTAATTTTTTAATAAAAAAACAGCAGAAATAACTTAGAATATCTAGAAATGTTTAGTGATTAGGGTGGTGCACAGCTGAAGCATTACCAGTGGAGTTGCTTGCTCACTGATTTGTTGCCAGGTAGCCAGCCAATTAGCAGTGCTGGTTATTATTTACTTTTCGTGCTATATATCACTAAAATTGTGCTCTTGATTTATCATTTATATTGTTGTATTGTCAGCATAATTTATTCAGATCATGCTGAGATACCTGGGAAATTAAGTAATAAAGAGAATGGCATAGAATGTGTCTGTATTCAGAGATATTTACTTTGCTTTTAATGAGAATGCATGTTCAGGTAAAACATAGATCATTTAGCTATTAAATTGTTTTTTAAATAAACCTGTTAAAAGTTTGTACCTAGGATTTTCTGTAAATAAAAAGGCTTGCTTTCAATTCTAATCTGTTTTTCACCATTAAATAAGAAATTTTTACAGATTATGTTGAATAGCAGACCAGCTAATTGTGCCAACTTAGCTGATTAATGATTTGCAGGAAGCTGTACTAGTTGAGGTATTACTGAGCTATCCAGTGTTCTTTATGTATTTGATATTACTTCAATATTTTGGCAAATACAAACATAGATTTTTATTGAAAATCCTTCCTAATTGCTTGAATTATTAAAAAAAAAAGGAAAATTGAAAGCCAGTATTTTACAAGAAATGAATATTTTGAATACATTCAGCTGACTATAAAAGGTCACTTTAGAATGCTTTGACTTTTGAATGCTTTTGTGCACTTTTTCCTTAGCTGGGACTAGAACTTGTCAGAGGTCTTTGTATAGTTTCATCTTATCTCTTCCTTTTAACCACCCTATCTAGTTCTTTTAAAACCTTTTGAGTGACAGATGGATCTGTGTGTGGATGCAGTGGTTGGCTCTAGTCAAGAGTGGTTCTCTCCTGAGTGTTCCACACAGGAAGAAGGGCCCGGTGCTGCCAGGGGGTGGATGCATTTTGCATTATGACAATGGTGTTTCTTCCTAAGCTTGTGAAAATTAACACCCAAATGAGGCAATAATTCAAAGCAAAGTGGAAGAGGATATTATTTTCCTTAAGCTATTAAAACCCCCTTATCTTTTTCAGTTCCCTTTGGTTTCTGTTTTCAGTGATAGCTCAAACACACTGGTAGAACCACGCAAAACCCACTTATTTCTAGTCTTGATAGGGATCTTTAGAACAGCTCTATTGACTCCAGAACTTGAACATTTTGCTAGTCTTGTGTTATGATTTTCAGTTTTCACAACACTGCTCCTTTGCAGTGACTCTCTTGGGCATGGTCAGACCTGAGAACAAAAGCCCAAGGAGCAAACGTTAAGTAATCCCTGAACAACTATCTAATTGTCTGTTTACTGACTTTTAGTTGATTTTCCTTGCATATATGTGGTATGAAGGAATTTTTGTGTCTTCAGGAATCAAGGGGGAGAAGTTTCTGTCAAAGGACAGAATCCTGAAAATGGTGGTTCTTTGTTAAAGTATCTCTGATAATGCCCTGTATGAATATTGATACAAGGTTGAGGTCAGGTTGTATGATGGTATGAATGAAAAATGTCAAGGAAAAAATGACTACTGAGCTAGAAACCTCGCTGTAACAAGGCTCAGAACAATTTGGATCAATCCTATGCCTTTACAGTTAAGAAGTATGAAGGGAAATGTAAATGATACCTGTCTTCTTTCATTACTTTTAGTTGGAGAAACTTTTATTCTTTTCAATCTTGTATAGCATAAGCACAGCACTTGCTGTAGTTAGTTGTAAAAGCATTTTCAGAGGTGGAAATAATTGGGGTACTATGGTTAAAGGGTAGAAGGTACGTGCATTCAGCTGGATTATCTAGAGGCTGAATAACTTTGTAAATTAAGAACCAGCAGACGTCTAGTGAAATGTTTATTGTATTACTAAAAAAGGATACCTCATTTACTTATTTTGACAACCATAGGTTAGTTTCAGTTGGAAGTTATTCGGGAAATATGAGAGCACTTAAGTCATATTTTATGAAAATACTGAAATCTGAACTTGAGACAGGCAGCATTGCACGATAAAACATTGGGAGCCTGTGTGTCTGTGTGCAGAAGATGGAAAAACTCCTTTATTTTGGCCGTGAGATGTGTGAGTCAGCTGGGAGTAAGTGACACTCCACTCTGCAGGTTTACTGGGTGTCTGCTAGGAGGATTTCAGGAGGACAGAAGGTTTTCTGCTTTCCACATTTCTCCTGAAACCTCTGCATGTCATTACACAGCTGAAACAGAATACAGGATGGGCTGTAGGAAGATGTAGCATTATTCCATCTGTGAGAGAAAAAAGTCACTTAACTTGCTCTTAGCTGTGTTATTTGAGATTCACAGGATCTCTCCTCACTTGAATGATAAATGTCAAATTCCCACGGAACCCACCCCTTATTCTCTTTAAATATAATGGCAAACATTTGTCCATGGCAGTTAGTGGTTTTTGTACTTTAATTTTATAATATTGGTGAAATTCAAGTGCTTTATTTTAATGTTATTTACTACAAAAGTCAATTGCTTAATCAAAAGCTGATTCTTTTAGGCAGAAAATTTGCTTCCCCAAATTCCAGACATTTTAGTGTTTATTCTTTTGAACTTGGATAATGCATGTTCTACATCTTAAGCTTCCCTAGTCTGTCTCAGGATTTCACTAACATTAGTTGGAATATTAGCATGTTTCTGAATTTGTGTGCTCCTCTGTGCTGCTTGTATTCCAAACAATATTGTATTGCTCCCAGTTTTCTCAGCTGCCATGGACAGCCAGAATGCACCTTGGAGTGTCACTAGCCCTGATGGACATCTTTTCAGTAACTCTAGATGGAGCATATCTGATATTTAGCTAAGATGGTCCTGTGTCTTTAAAAGGGGCTTAATCCCCTTTTGAATTATGAAATCAAGTAAACAGTTGACAGAAGGTATCACGTTAAACTTTTGCCAGTTTCATCTTTGCTTTCCTCTCCTGGAAAAGCCAGTTCTGCACAGACCAGATCTTTTGCAGTCATATACACTCTGGCTTCTTGATGAGTTGATTTATAGTAAATCTGGGTTGTTTGCCCAAATTTTCTGTACTGTGTCAGGAGATAGGAGAAAAGCAAAGAAAATACTCAAAAATATCCAGTTGCCTTTTAATCCCTTTATTTCCTTTTAATAGTATTTTCTTTGCCTAGTCCTTGACACATGAGTTTTAGTGACTTTATTCTCCTGATCATGTTGCATTAAGCCTACAGATTCTGGTGAGAAATACTCATTTGGAATGTAAAAGTCCAACCAGAAGTTTGTTTTGTGTTGAAATAAGAACTACTAAGTTTTAAGTACTGGTATAAGGTCATCAGAGCAACTGCATGAAGGAGAACTGTCCTTTTATGAGCAGATTTGAGAAAGAGAGGTGTCAGGTAGGATTCATGAGAGAAATGAATAGAGGAGGAGAATTTTAAAAGGGAACTTTGCAGATTACAGAAAAAAGCAGATAGAAAGATAAGAAAGATGAATTTCTTTGAGTGGAGATCATGGCTTTCCCATGATTTATAGAGTTTTTCAGAATTCAGAGTAAAGCTGTGATGACTTGTGGCTGTCAATATTGAGACATTTCATGAATCCAAACCAGAAAGGTTTATGGAGCTCTGATACAAAGCAGAACTTTAGCATCCCCCATCCCCACCTATCCTCCCTCCCCATCCTGAATATGTCTGGAGAATTGAAAATGTTTCAAGTTAAATCAGTATTTTATAAGAGATCATATAATGAAGTCAAAGCTGAAGGAGAGTTTATCCTGTCCCTGACTTCCTTTACCAGGATGATTCAGGCCTGGATTTCTTGAACAAGGCAGAACAGTAGTTCATGCCTCCTCTCTTTTTGCTCCCAGCACTGCTGGCTCACACTTTCCTGTGCACAATGCTTCCCTTGGATGTACATCCAGGACAGTGTGTGCTGTACTAAAGCAGATCTGTTTAGCTGAGGCTGAAATCTTAGGTCAAGAAGTCTTTGGGAGAAAAGAAATCTCATATTTCACTCTATAGTTTCTTAGGGGGAAAAAATTGGCATTAAATATTGCTCTCTAGCTGATTTTATTGCTTCCATTGCCTTCTACTCTTTCCTATTCTTTCTTTGACAAGTGTGAAACAAAAGTCAGACAGTTTTAGGAGCAGCTCAAGCATGTCTGGCTCAGTAGCCAAATTCTCATGTACATAGCCACTCAGTAAGCAAAGCTCTTGCTGGGATGCAGTAGTCTGAACTCTTTCCTCAGAAACTCATGGAGCCCTAATGTCAAATCATTATCTACTGCATCTGTGGAGATAGTGGTGGGGCCGTCCCAGTGTTTTCAAGGTAGGTCTTAATGGCTCTCTGAGAGTAAATATCAGAATAAGGTGAAATGTCTGCTTAAAGTTACCACTCTGAACCAGCTGTTTAGTCACTTAATATCTTAACCATTTATATTGGCAGTACTCTGGAAATACTGAAAATCATAAAACAATAAGTGAAGGGTTAAATTAGGAAACAGTGTATTATTTTGTGTGCTGTACTGGGTAGATTTATCTCTTTATCATTTTGTTCTCTTTCCAAGAGGAGGTGGAAACTGGGCAAAGAAAGATTAATGGTCACCAGGCGGGGAGGCAGTGATTGGAGTGATGGTGCATGTGTTACCTTGGTCCCAATTATTTCATTCAATAGCAGGATTTAGTTCTATACCTGCATTTTGGAGAAGTTTTCAATTTGTCATTTGTTGTGACAAGGTGAAAGTTGCTTATTTAGATCAACCCAAATCTTTATCTGTATAATTCTGCTTCCTGTTTAATTTCCTAAGACAAAGCAGAGGTTCTTTGAGGACGATATTAGCTGTACCCAGCGATTTTGCATTACTCTGGTTTTACCATAGGTAAAGAGAAAGCCAGGGTAGGGATGTGTAGAGCTTGGCTTCATTAACTTGCCTTACCTGGGAACTCTGATTATCATGATTTTGATTTTAGTTGTGACTATTTGCTGCACAGTCCAGTTGCTTCACAGTTCACTGTTAGTCCTTCTGGCCTCTTCTCACAGAGGATGTTAAGGGCTGAAAAATGGGATTTTGTCACCATTCATTAAAATCCTTATCCTATCCTTCAGCTTCTTTAAAAACAAGCTTTCCCTTAAGTCTCCTGGTTGTAAGAAAATCACTACTAAAGCAGTGCCTGCACCAGATTATTTCATTAGTGCTGCTGGATACTGCTGCTTCTTAGCTTAGCAGCCTCCTCCTTTACTGGGGATGGTCAAGTTATTTCCTTCCAAAATGTAGTGAACATATATCTGCTCTGTGCTTGGAGATATAAACTGGTTTCCTGGAATAATTGAGAGCTATATGTTTGATAAGTAATTGTTGACCCACCCCCTTCTTAATTGTTGATTTGTCTTCTGTCTTTGTCAGCTCTGGAAGCCTTGTAACTCTGTTCTGCTCTCTTGTTCAGGATCAGAGTTAAATTAAAAAACCTGACATATGAATAATCTTTCTGCTTAAAATGAAATACTTTACCTCACATGGCTGCTAACCAGCTTCAGAAAGTAACAAACACAAGGCTACCAGTCTGTTTCAAAAATCACATGCTAATCTGGAAATTTGGTCCCACTGGGTGAAGATCAAATGAACAATATTATGCTTCTGCACTCAGCCACACGTGCCCTGTGTACACAATCCAGAGGGAAGGTGTAAATAGACAGTGTTTAGGATCTATGAATTGTTAGCTTATTCTGCTGAGCAGGCTGATGTGCTCAGGGTATAAACAGATCAGTCTCCACTTGATCCTCTGCACCTCGTGCTATTTGACATCACCATACATTCTTATTATATTTTTATGGAAGCTGTAGAAAAGAAGTGGCACAGCTTTGGCAGCCTTGGCACAATCTTATTTTGCATTGACTGTAATATTATATTTTTTTCCTACACTGCTGTAGTTCTGGGTTTCTTTTATCATTTTGGTATTTAAGCCACTCTTGCATGAAATGTTCTTTTTTTTAAAGGATCCATGGTCTTTTTATTTACCTGTGAAGGAGAAAACTACTGTTACCATGTGTGTTTGATTCTGCTACAGGGTCCATCTCAAGTCTTGTCATCACAGAATGTGGGAAAAGCCCTCATAATAAAAGTCATCTTTAAATTCCATGAGTTTTCCTTGCAAGTACTCATGCTATAAAACTGTTACAGAAAGAGTTTAGTTTTTGTAGTTTTCTGTCTTAATGTATCCTTCAGGAAAAGAGTATCTCCACATCTCCTAATGGTGTGATAGCTTTCAAATGTGTTGTTGTGTGAACCCTTGATTAAACAAAATGGTGCTGATTGCAGCGGGGTGGCTGGACGTGGACAGAAGCGGCTATTGCAGCCTGCTCACTAAGAAGTCATTTATCAAAGTTTTATCTGATTCCAGAGGCATTAGGTTTATCAGTCACAGTTTATAAATGGCATGTCATCAGCATCAAACCAGAGCAATGCCTTGCTCAAGTGCTCTGTAGAGCAAGTGTAAACATCCCCTGCAGATGCACTGTGTCCTCACACCAGGAGCTGTGTCGTGCACCACATTGCAACCTTTAGCTTTTTGCTTAGCTCTGGAATTGCTTTGATGTTGTTGTGTTGCTGATCAGAGTTTGATTTCTCCTTCTCAGCCAACCTAAAAATGTTAATGGCTGAACTCCTGATGAGGAAAGCAAAGGCATTTGGTGCAATGTGTAGAAATAGGCAGTGGAATGTGTTGAAACAGACAACTGGACGAGTTGTAGGTGTTGGGGCCAGCAGGTGATGAAACCATTTGGCATTCAAGTGCAAAGTGGAGGGAGTTTTATTAAACCTATACATACATTTGAGCCTAAATTAACCTTGGTGTTCTTTTAACCAGCCTAAGGAGAAAAAGTGCTAAACCCCAGCTAGACAGACACCCTGACTGCTCACTTGGTTTTTGGGGTATGTTCTAAAAATTTCAGCACTCGGATCTGTATTTGCAAACTTAAGCTCCAAATTGTTTATTAATGGCAAGAAGATTGTTTCAAACCCTTGAAAGCATATACAACTTCTTTAAGTGATTGCAAAGGTAAATCTTATTGTCTGGGGAAATGACTTCTGCACAGCTATTTCTTTTATTGCTGTGCTGAATGTGAAGGCATTACTCACTTTAATAAATCCTACTGTATCTCTCAGTCTGTGTAGGCTGATATAAATATCTCCAGTTATGTCATATTACCACCTTTGTACAGCTAATGTTACATTCTTGATGACTGGTGGCTGATAAATGCAAAACCTCATTTGGTTTGTGAGTGATTGAATGCTAACACTGTTTAGATTTCTTAATATACTTGTATTAGCATGAATAAGTAATGAGCATGCCAGGCTTTTTTGAATATTTGATTGTATCTTTATAATGGATTTGTGTCTCTCTCTTTGTGCTAATGTCATTGTAACTTTGTTGGTGTCATAACTCCAAACCCCAGCAATCGATCTTTATCAGAATATCTTAAGTCAATTACCCTCTCATGGCCAAATTACTGTGTCATAATACTTTTCTTATAAAAGTATTCTGCATATTGCATTTAGGATACAAATAGGTACTAATTCTATCTGCAGTCTATTCCTCATTTCCCCATTGTGGCTCCTGTGAGTGTGTCGACCTGTCCTGTCTCTAGAAGCACACATGTGCACACGTGAAACATTAAAGATTCTCCTACTTCTACTCTTTATTAACAGGCTGCCTGACCCTCACTACTCAAATTCAGCCATCTCTCGTGTGCCCCCAACTTCTGCTGCTTCTAAAGGAATTAAGCCCTAATGTTTGCTGTTTCTTGGAAATCATAATCCATCATTTTGGATAGTGACTATTGTAGAGAGACAATATTAGTTTCCCAGAGACTTCTAGTTATTCCATTATCCTAAAAAAGACTTGCACCTGCAGTGTAGTGGATTTTCTTTCATCATCTTGTGTCCTGTTTGCTGACTGACACATTTAATGAGTAAATAATTGGAAGAAAGGCTATTTTGTTAGCTTATTAGTGCTTCCCAAATATACATTGCTATTTCTATGAAAACATACCTAAAGAGAAGACTGCTGGCACAGACCAGGGATTATCTGGGCATGCACAGCTCTGTCTCAGCGCTTCTGAATTAATGCTTCTGTTCTGAGGTCCCAAACAGTACTTTTGGTTATGGAAAATTCAAGACCTGCTCTGTGGACTTTGGTTCATGAAAGACTTTAAACACTGCTCCTTCATGTCAGGTGTTGGATCTATACTTCCACTGTTACTATAGTGTAGTATATATAGTATATATTTCCCTCATTCAGCAGTTCTGTTGGCCCCAGCTGCTATATTTAATTACTGGGTTTTATCAGCAGAACCAGTGTGAGCTGGAATGTGGGACTACCAGAGGTGGATCTGCCCCTGCTCTTTCCTTTAAAATCTGCAAGCCAAAACACTTCCCATTTTTTAAGATATATTAATCAAAATACACTAATAATAATGTAAAGCAAACTAGCTCTGTAACAAGGCACAAACAGAACTGCTGAATGAGGGAAATCCTCCACAAAATGGGATTAAAATAAATTACTACTGTCTGCCAGAGGCTGGTGAGGAGATAGTCCTCCTATTTTGCTTTTCAGTCCATTGGCTTAGTGGCTTTTGGAGTAAACCAAACTTCAGAGTCTCTCTGATTTCAAGAAAATTTCTTTTTTACTCAGCTCCTCAGGTTGGATCCATGATGTTGCCAGACACTTTATTTTTTTCTGGAAATTTCCAGTCTGGCTTCTGCTGTAATCTGTCCCCAGTGTCCTGCTCTGGCTGTCACTCCCATGGGCTGGCAGGGCTGGAGCTCAGCTGTCCAAGGGCAGGACAAGCTTCCTGCCTTGCTTCTGCACAGTCTGAGCACATCAAGCTTTGGAACAGGGCAGGCACACAGCTTTCCTTTGTCGCCCACCCACAGAACATCCAAAACCAGCTGTTTGCAGTCCTTTGATGGTAAACTGAGAGGAAACACATCAGATTCTTCTCTTTGTCACAAACTGTCACCTTTCAGGATGAGCACAGCATCTTGGTCTGCCTTGTGTCTCAAAAAGAGGACATAGGAGATTAATAACAGTAAATTTTAATATTTTAAGTAATGTAATGCAGGAGAACGTTGCAAGTAACAAATAAGAACCTGAGAAAATGGCCTTCATGCCCCAAAATTTTGTCCAAAATCTTCACTGAAGAGAGTAAAAATGCTTCCTGGGGGTTTCCTCCTTATATTCCAGAAAGAAATTATGGAGCATGCTTGCTGGGAGAAGTCCACGAGGGTACATCTCTGTTTTCCTGCAGACTTTGAGCATGTGCTGCCAAGGTGTGCCAAGATAAGCCCATGGGACTGTTACAAAAAGCCGTAATGAAAACATCTGGAAACACCTCAGACTTCCACTGACTTGTCAGTGATTAATCCAAAATTGGAACTTTGGAAAAAAGGTGAGCCTTCCTTGCCTGTTTTATTCTTTTTGAAACTCCCACTCCATCTTCCCTTCAGCTTGCAGCCTGTATTCCCTGCTTGCACTCACACTCTGCATTCCTTCTTGCACACCATTTGTTCAGGCCTGTTTCCCATGAATTTTTATTCCATGTACTTACGTCCCATGTCTCAGACACAAGCAGCATGGCCTCTGGATCAGCAACAGCTCACATGGAGTTTTACAGATCTTGTCCTGTTAGAACAAGTCATATATTTTGTAGTTTATAGACTTATGTGGGAGAATCAGAAGGGTCACATCTCCCTCTGTTTTTTCCACAGAAGAAATTGAATGTGGTATAGTTCATATTGATGCCAAGTACATAATCATATTTCCCTCCTACTTAGGAAACCTTAGCCTCAGAATTTTATGGTAGATGAGCAGATGCATTGCATGGGATGTTTTCCAGGTTCCTTTTTAAAAATCTGAGTCACTCAGCGTTCACCATGCAGAGTCCTTTACTCTGTAACAGTGTCTCTGGACCATTTGAACGTGCACCAGGAGACATGCTGAGCAAATTACTAGATTGAATAGCAAATTTTCAGTAAAGTTTGTCATTCAAGTTAACAAAGTGACAAGGGTGCCAAAAGAAAAAGAAGATGTAAAAGTAAGGTCTGTGTTTGTTCCCACTTTGGAAAAAAGCCTTGCATTTTTGCCTCATGGAACATGCCCAGCCCTGCCCTATGTGAGGGCATCGTGTGGACCAGCTCTGGTGATTTGAGTGGTTCATAAACCTGCTCCTTTGAAAGAGTGATAAATGAAATTGAACTAGTGGAGAGTTTCAGCATTCCTAATAGGTCAGAATTTCAGTATCACTACAACTTTTCTGCAATGCTTTGTATTTGCTGTGCTGAACATCTCTGCATTATGCAGGATGAACTTTGAGGATCCCTTTCTTTCTATGTACTTTCCTTTTCTTTCAAATTACTATGCAAAGAGGCATCACTGGGCGTTGTTCAGGCATGCAGGGTCAGCCCTCAGGCCTTCATCTTTGGGGAGTTATGTTGCAAGGAATATCCCGAGATTTACTTTTTTTTGACTCTTCTCTCCTTACTACAGTTTACCATGCAAATACTTTCCCGTGAATGATGATTTCACTGTTGATAATCTCATGTTCCATTAATTCTCTGAAGATTTCAGTGAAATTCTCTCTAGTGAAAACTAATTCATTCTGTTAATTTTAGAGCAAGAATTTCAGAACACTTAGCAAGAATATGTTTCTGGTGAACTGTGTTTGTATGAATTTTGGGAACAAAACATTATTGAGAATGGTGCATGGCTTTAAATAGCATGATAAGCTTACAGATCACAAGAAGACTTATGAAACCAAGAGTTTTACAGTGTCCATATACTTATAACTGTCCTTGCACATCTGTTTTGTATTTTTGTATTTTCCCAGCACTTTCTGAGACACAATTCCAATTGTGGTTTTATTAAATGAGGTAGAAAGAGATTGCTCTAGGTGCAGGTGAAAGCAACATCTGGCTTGCTAATGTTATGATTGTCAGAGAATAAAGACAGCTTTTCTCTCTGATTGTAATGTTATGCCTCTTGTCTTGGTAAAATGAAGAAAAAGGGAAAAAAAGTATTTTCTTTGATGTACTTTGTCTATGAAAGGGCTTTGTGAGGATATACCTTTATAGAAATTATTTTTGAGTTCCTTCTTAAATGGTAGTAACCCAAAGATGCAAACTTCAGCAATAGGAAAAAAATCTAATTTCTTAAGAAATGGATAGCATTTAATTTTATTTGAATGCTTTTCTTCAATGGAAGATTGAGGGTGGCATTTTTCAAAAGAAGGCTTGGCAATGATCAGCAGCTGGAGCAGGAGGAGCTGCTGGTGTCATACAGACAGAGCTCTTTCTTACTTTTTGAGAATTTATCTTTAGTGTTTGGTTTTATATTGATTGATATCTGTCCCATCTGATGAGGGAAAAGGCTACCAGTTCTTCTAGAGAATTCCCTCCTGTGATGTGCCTTCTCTTGGGGCAGGAGACAATCTGTACAGCAGAGTTACAGGCCTGGAGAACAAGACCCAGCTGGCTGAGGGATGATAAACCTTGGAGTTCGGTAGTTCTGGATCTCTGGCTCTGCAGCAGCCCACTTTGTGAGGTTTCATTTAATTCCCAGCCCAGATATAAGCCAGAAATCATATGCTCTTTTCTTGGATACCTTCTAATTTTTCTTTCTTTCATAAACTGTGTTATTCTTGTCAAGATTTTTGAGAATTGTCAAGACACTGTATTTCCTCTGTTGGAACATTTTATTCAATTCAGTAGTATGAGATGTGTTAAGTTTGAAATTTAGTGTCTGTTTTGCTTAGGAGCTTATAGATTTATATGTTGTAAACTTCTCTGGGTGAGTAAGACTTTTTTGTCAAGTTCCTTGGCAGAGTGGTTTCTCCTATGTTTCCTGGTTGAAAATTCCTTCTCCTTTTGATTGCTCAAAGACCATTATCAGCTCCTTTTTTTTCCTCCCATGATTTAAAAGCGTGTTAGAGGAAGTTAATTAACAGTCTGTTCTTTTCCATATTTAAAGGGTTTTAAAATATGTTTAGCTCCTGGAAGAAGTTTATATTAAAATAGCATATTGCATGGAAAAGCCACCTACAGATATTAGTTCTCTGGTAAAAGACACAATAAAGGAGACAGTGACTTTCTGTCTTTCTTGATGGGGATATATACCAGGCATTTCCATGGTGATTAGTGTTTTATAAATGTCAGAGATAAATGGTCACAAGGAACTGCTGTAAACAGTAATAAGTGTTGAAATAGAGGCTTGAAAATTTCTCCCAGTTTCCCCTTGTTATTCACTCCCTGTGAAACTGCAACTTGTGGACCTACCTGACCAAGCTAAAGAGCTCATCTGTAGAGCTTGTATTATTTTCTGACTGCCTGACACTTCTATATTTTCACTAATTAAAAATATCTATCAGTGTACAGTGGCTCAGATTATACCAATGCATTTATACATTATAATGTTGGCATGACTCATTATCAACATGTACTCTCCATTTGTGGGAGGAAGTCACAATTAGCACACAGGTCATGGAAGAGGTAAATGCCCCCTCCAGTCAGTGGAGCCCTGCTGGATGTCACTGTCACTGGAGTGGCAGTGCTGGTGTCAGCTGGCACCAGGGAGGGCAGAGCTGCAATGCTGATCTTGGTGGCACCACTGTGTCATGTGAAGCCTGTTTTATTATAAGCCCCAAACTCTAGAAAATTGACCAAATCCCAGACTGAACCTCATACCTGGACATTTTTTGTGTTTGTGCCTGGAGGTCTGTGGTACCTGGGAAGGGAAGGTGGTGCCAGTCTGGCTTGAGGCACTTTCTCTCCTAAAGAGGTGTAAATGGAGCCAGTCTCTGTTTAAGAAGGAATTCTATGCACAAATTGCATTTATTACAATAAATGCACAGTTCAAGGGTGAGGCTTTCCAAGAGAATAATTTCTCATTAAAGGGATGAGCTTAACCCATACAAAGTTAGTTGAAAACAGGTACCTTGATTTCCAGTCAAAATCAACATTGATAAAATCTGTGATTAATGTTTAACTTATTTATTCCAGAGTGGTATCTTTTCCTAATTTTTCATGGTCAAGCATCTGAATCCTATTTATTTCTCCTCTGAAGGCAGTTTGATATGCAAATTCAGAAAGAAGTGTCTTTGTGGGTCCAGGATTTCCAGGACAGAATCAACACCCAGAGCCTGTTCCTGGTCTCAGCTCAGTGTGTGGGAACACTTTGCCAGCGATATAAACATCCTATAAATGAAGAAAACACTTGTAACTTCAGTGCTCTCATGTTCTGAACTCTTATTTCATCATGTCTGAAGCAGCAATAGTAAGATGAATATTCTACTTATTTAGTCTTTTTTTGTCTGCTGTGTTCAATTTTGTTCCTTTTATTGTGGACACCAGAGGACTTGCAAGTGAGTTCAAAATGCCATTCTATATGGTTTAATCCCTCTGGTGGTTACTGGGTTTGAGTGCCTTGAGTGCCTCTAACAAACCAATTGCTCTTGGTCGTTTCCCCTCATTATTAGATGTTTGATGGGATGACTTAGAACCTTGTAAGCTTGAGGTTTTGAGGCAACAGTAACGAAAATAAAAATTACCTCATCTCTTTTGATTGTTATGTGTTCTGCATTAAATCATACAATAGATTTTTTATACCAAAGTTTTCTTAAGATATGACAAGTGATTATTTCTTTAAGTATGTACTCTATCCATTATTAAATTGATTATTCAAATCTCATTTAAAACAAGAGGCCAGATGGCAATATTCCAGTATTTGTTGCTACTAGCAACCAAAAACCCCAAACTGAATGATTTTCCATTTTTCACTGTGGATGAAGGAATCTCTTCATTTTACATGCAATAAAAAGAAGCTACAGCTCACCAATTATAAAACCAGATTGTTATACTAATACTTTTTAAAAATCATTCACTGACATTCTGTTACACTTGATGACCTCCTGATGTATGTGATCTAATTCTAGGTTTGTTAACTTTGTTACCAATTATAATTTTTAGTTAGAATAATATTGTCAGGAAAGGAAGGCTTTTTTCTTTTTTGTTATCATGCTCAGATTATGAGACTCGAATTAATGAGATTATGGCTATTCTAAGAAATATAAGAAAAAATAAGAAGGGCTCCAAACATAATTTACCTGGTGTCTGGTACGTGTGATTCAAGTAAAAGAAATGTATTTTGAAAGTAAAATTTATTGTGATAAAAAATGTCATTCAAAAAATAACAGCTGGGGAATGAGTGATTGATGTCTTCAGAAATACCTGTGGTTTAAAAAATGGGGACTGAGACAATATTTGGAATTTACTCAATATCTCACTTGTTAGCATTTAGGAGTCTCAGAGCTGACCACTTTGGCTAATTAGCCAAAAAATGACAGTGAGGCAGGGACTCTGGGTCTCCTCCTTAATGGGGACTTGCTGTGTAATGGCAAACAGTGATGTCAGCCTAACTCATTAATTGGTATCAGACAAGAGATAATGACAATAATAAAGACAAATATACAGAAGCAACTTTTTAATTTTCATAGAAGGGGCTGTTTTGCATATAACTAATTTCTCCATATGCACTTATAAGCGTCTAAACATGATTCCTACCTTTGTGAACCTTGTCACTGCAGATATGAAAGCAGGGTGTTTTAGTAATACCCTCTTGAAGCTCTAGTTTGGCCATAGAATTAAATGGTCTTGAGGTGCATTTATTTTGTTACTTCTTGCTTGTTCTTGGTTCCCTATGAAATCAATAGTAAAATTCCCACTGACTGTGGCACAAGCTACTGGCCCAGTTTTCCTTGGCTGCTTTATAGGCAGTAAGGTTTTTGGCCAATGGCCTGAATTTCTGCAAAACTTTAGACACTATATGCTTCATACAAGTATTAGATATACTCTGTACAAATTATATTTAATGTTATTTATTAAATATAATTTGACCTTTTGCTCACTCTGAGTAGGAGATGAGAAAAAGGATCCTAAGTGTCTGATGAGAGATTGCTTAATGTGCTATCAGGCAGATCTGAGAGGTTGTAGTAAACAGTGTAGCACAAGAAAGAGAAAGGAGAGGCAAATAATAAAAGTACCCTTTTTTTATTTATTGACTTTAGGAAGAGATTTTTATAAGTTAAAAATTCTCACAAAAAACTTTGGAAATAAAATGCCTGGTAAATAGTAAACATGCTCAGCCCCCAAAACCAGGGACTGTTTATACTCTGGTAATTTCAAGAAACAAATATTATCTTATAAATGCAGTGATGGCAAAATGTGCTAGCATACATGTTAAGTTTCTAATCAAACATTGCAAAAATTCATTAATCAGTATTTCATAGTTCATTACAGTCTGACTAATTTTGAAATCCTTCATGTAAATTGATTAAATGTCTTCAGTATTCAGATAAATGGGCTTTTGTTTTAAGCAACCTTTACTGTGAAGTCCATATTTCTCCAGGATTGAGTTCTGGTAACATTTGACTGTCATGTCTGACATACTAGACAGTTGCCATTTCACCCCTTCTCCTTCCCCTCCTCTCTGTTCCAAATATCTCATTGAGCAATTGTGAGAAAAAATATTCTTAAATCTTCTTTAGACATACCAGGTCATGGATAGAAAGTGCTCCATCTTCTGCTGTCATCAGTCACCAAAGCCTTTTTTTTTTTTGTTTTTTTTTATTTTGCCTTTTTATTAATACAACTCTGCTTGTGTTTGAAGGAACTGCTTTGCTGCAGAAACTGCAGACATGAACACCTCAGGCTGGGGATCAAGCCTTGTTTTACACAAGTGAATTCATGTGAAAAATACTCTGGGGACAGCAGCTCAGCTGCTGCACTCAGATCTGTGTGCACAGGCACTCAGCCAGGGGAATTGTCCATCCCTGTGTCCCCAGACCAGCAGCCACTGCCCAATTCCAGTGCCCAGGCAGGCTCAGCTTGGTCCCTCCCAGGCGGAGCTCCCTGGGAGGAGGAAAGGCTCTGCCTCCACTGAGCCCTGTTAGGGCTCAGATTTTACAGCTTTATGGGAGACTGTGATGGGAGATTAATGGAGCTACTGCAGCACATAGTGCTTTTTATTAGAGAGACCCCATTCCTTCTGCGTAAACATCCAGCAGCTCGTCTGCATGGCAAGTGCAGGGAACAGTCTCGCACAGTCTTCTGCAAAATAAATCCTCCTGAAAGCAAAGTGCTGGCTGCAAAAGTAATGGCCATGTTCTTGTTTGCTTTACTGGACAATTGAAAACTTTCTACTGTGAATTTTCAAGTGGCTTTTCAAAAGTGTTCATCACAGTTTAATTATTTCAGAGCCTGTACAGAGTGAATGTAAGAGCCCAAGGGTGGACAGTATCTATTAAACCATCAAGTCAAAATCTGACTCCCAGTGCTGTTTAGCAGAGCCTTTTTGAGATAAAATGGGTGTTGAGTTTGTGTTCATATGAATTGTCTTGGTTGTTTCTTGGAACTTGTACCATAAGAACCTAGAACAAAGCCCAGTAGACATAAGCCATGTCAGAGATGTATCTGCCTTCCTTCTAATCAGGGTAATTAAAAGTGTAAATGTTGGATTCAACTGAAGGGACCTGGAAGGAATTCAAGGGGATTTCATGATAATCTTTGACCGAGCTATTAAATGGAGACTTTCAAAGGGATTAGGTACTTGCCTGAAATCCCTTGGAATATCTGAGCTGAGATGCTCAGTCTTGTCTCTTGCTGGATTTTGGTGTACAGCTGATACCAGGAGCTGCCAGAGAGTTTGTAGGCATTTTGACCATAGTGTGCAGGGAGAGAAAGGCATTCTTCTCTTTTTCAAACTTCTCTTTCTGCAGACACTTTGATCTTAATAGTAAAATTTCATCTGTTTCCTGTCATGTCAGTCTAGAGGAAATAAAAGGAAAAAACTGGAAAAGGAATATATCTAGTAAATTGTTTTACACTTAGCAGATCCCAAACTACATTTATGTCTGCAATGCTATTCCTAGGAAGCATTTTATTTAGCAAATTAATGAATCTTTCAGAAGTCACTTACATATGATAGTTGAATGCCAATTTGGTGGTTTCTGGAGTAAGTTCTTCTTTAAGGTTTACAAGTCTTATTTCCACTGGTAGTTTTTTTTTTAATCTTCAAGCAGCAGCCTGATCAGTAGCTGTGCAATAGTATGTGCTTCAGCCTCGTTTCCTTTTGTAATTTCATAGCAGGTGCCTTCAATAAAGATGTACTTACAAGAGTAAGGTGAACAGAATACAGAGAGCACACCTTTGAGTTACCTGGGACAGATACCAATGTGTATGAGGGAAAAAATATTGAAGAAATATGTAATTTTTACCTAGCTTTTATGAACATGAAGTTTTGAAACAATTTATCCCTCATTTCAGTAATAGTTGCGTCTTTCATAAATCATATTTACGTATATTTTATGGAAAAATAGCTCTCCTTACTGCTTCTGTAATAAAAGTCTTTACAAATCTGCTCCCTAATAAATTAAAAGTAGCTGGCCACATCTTTTTGAAAGTCATAAAGGGGAATTAAGTGCCCAGCTCCTATTAACTTTTGATGATGCCTGAGAAAATCTGCCAGAAGATTTCTCACAAAACTAGTAGTTGAGAGTGTATTTTGATTTTAGGAGCAAGTATTTTTCTGTTACACTCTGATTTGTCCCTCAGAAAAGATCTTTATTTGGTGATTTACTCGTGCCTGACACTGTGGTGTTTTTCCATGTTGGCATTCAAAACCTGAGGGTGCTTTCCCTTTCCCAGTGCTGGCTTTGCCCTGGAGGTGGCTGCAGAGAGATGTACCTTTCTGCTTGTCTGGTGTGCCTTTGAAGAAATATCCAACACCCCCAAATTAGTGATTTTACTTGCTTTGTCTGTAAATATGCTTGTTTCAGACCATGATACAGCGATTATTGCTTGCTAGTGTGTTTTCACGTTTAACTACATATTCCATGGGCCAGCCTCACCTACCAGAGTGAGGTGGAGAAATCAGCCTTGGGAAAAGGAAAGAAAAAGCCTGGGTAGTGGTGGTGCTTGGAAGTGTTTCTTGCATGCCATGAATTCCCAGTTTCTTACCTGGTTTGTAGTGGAGCCAGGCAGAGTTATTGAAAAGAGAGGAGGAAGAGTTTTGGGCAAGTCTACAGTAGAAGATGGCATCCTGGTTTCTCCCAGGTGTCTAAAACTGGAAAGGCCATCCCAGTTAGAATGTTCAGGGGAGTTATCTGTTGCCTTTAGTAAATAAAGCAAAAAAACCCTATAAAAATCATGAATGTTTTGTTCCTCTCCTCCACTGCTGAATTTTCTGCCCCACAGTCCCATGTCTGTTTACATCACTGTCTCCTGGTGTATATTGTGTCATTCTGTTGCAGAGGAAGGATGGAAAAGCACCAGGCCAGAGTCCCTCATGTTCTGGACCAGGTCTGACCAAACCCAGCTCTGCAATCTCAGAGGTTTCAGGTTTTTCATGACTCCCCCAACATCAGCTGAATCCTTTACCCTTGGTGATGGCAGCAGCTGCTGGAAACGTGGCCACAGTAGAAATAAAATTGCTGTAGTTCTGTAGGCAATGAGCTAAAAATGAGCAATCATGGCCTAAAACAATCTACAGACTTAGGGAGTAAAATATTCCAAATGGTTTAATTAAGTCTTTGTGCAGATGAATTGTTGATCCAGAGATGAGTGTCTAAAAAGGGGTTTATTTTCCTGGATTAAAAATTGTGAAAAGTAAAGGAAAATAAAAAATGGAGGTTTGCCTATAATCAAAATTTCTTCATGTATGTTGAGATTTTTTTTCCTCCTCTCATCAGACTTTAAACCTATTAAACTGAAAAGCAAAGAAAACTATGGAAATCTGTATATGTGCAGTACCCAATGGTTTTATTTGAATTAATTTGTTTTGGAAATGAAAGTAAACCATAGGTAGTTTTTCAAATAAATTCAAGAGAAACTTCACAATTTAATGGTGATTTGAGTACTTTTTGTTCTCATTTATATTGGCAAATTTGATCTGGATTAGGTAGGAGGACCTGCATATTTAATAAAATTCTTCACAAAAAATTAAAGAGTCATTTTATCAAAACTAAAAAATTGCTTTCTGAAAATATTGTTGATACAGTAATAAGAATTATTGTAAAAGGTTTGGTTAGACTTTGAATCTAAGCAGCTAACATTCGACAAGGGCTATGTAAATCCAACTTGAGTTTCCATTATTAACCATTTATCTTAAAATAGATGAATCCACAGACACTGGAATCATACACTGATAATTTAATATAAATGTATTAGACTTGCTAATAATATTCTGCCAAGGACTGTTTTAAGCATCTGAAAAAAAAAAAAAAAGAAAGCACAGACTAATTCATAGTAATAAAATAATTTTAGACAGCATCTTAGTTTGGGGAAATATGTTTTCTGTTGCAGATTTTCAAAAGATAAAAATATTTTTAAGTGTTCTCCTTATGCTCCCATTGTATTTTTACTTTATTGCTGGTGATTTCTACTTTTGACTAGCTAATGGGAATGTATTTTTTCTCTGTATTGCTATTACCTCTTCCTGCTACTTTCCAGGTCACTAATTTTTCTGCTTAGAGTTCATTCTGCTTAGACCGATATGCTGTCTTTTTTAATGAGGTTATTTCTGGGTTATTAGCCTTCCTGTTATATGATACCTTATGTGAAAGATCTAATTGATGTAAATCAAACATAGCTTGCAGAAAAAAATCAAAATGATCCTTTAGATATTTTTAAGTTTCATGTGTATCTCAGAAATTTTGTATTTAAAGTTGCTTTTTAGACAAGAGGGTTATATGTGGCAAATAACACGAATAAATCTTTTTTTATTCATACATTAGCAGGTTCAAAGAAGTGGAAATTGAAGAAATGCATTGGCATTTTGGTTTGCTGAATAAGCTTTAGATGGAAATTGCACTGAAAAGTATTTAGTGGGAGGGGTTTAATTGTACAGTTCAATAACCTCAGTAGCACTTTTTTATTAAAGCATTCTTACATAAGCCGTTAAGCTTTAGGTTAATTTTTACTGTTATGTTCTGGTTACATTTAAAAACAGGGTTTGGAAATACAGCTAAGACTCTGTTATACCTTGTTAACACTTTTAAGTGGATTACATGTATGCTGCCTTTTTAAAATTATTTTTGATGCAAATTTTGCAGTCAAGAGGATTGTGTTGTTATTTCACAGGAGTTAACAGCTTGTTGTTTGCCAGGCAGTTTGCTTGTGGCAATCCGTAGTGTCAAAGGGAACTGTGTGTGTTTTGTATGAACATTGTAGCTGCATAGGAAAGTAAAATGTGATTTATTCTTTCTCACATTGGCTTTCCCCTCCTTTGCAATCTGATGATTTTTTGCCTCAACTGAAATGTCCTAGTTTAGAGATACGTGAGTGACTTTTATGTATGTACTGGTTTATGTTCTTCTATAGTACCTGTGCATGTTTTACATAATGTACACACAAAAGACCTGTTGTTTCTTGCAAAAATATGTGGCACAATATAGCCCAATTTATCTAGCTGTGAATGTGTAGATCTGTATTGTGCTGGATTTTAAAGTTTTCTTGCCAGCTGTAAAGGTTTTTGTTTATTTTTTACTTTGCCTGTGGTTTAGGGTTGGCTTATAAAGCAGTGTCAACCTCTGCTGCCACACCTTAGTTCTATTTAATGCATATACAAAATTGTTTTTCATACAGAAAACTGGGACAAAATCCCATTTTGATCAGCTTTACAGTTCTGTAATGAGAGGCAGTCTCTAATAAAAAAAAAAGCCTTTCAAGTTAATAGGACACGTTTTGTTTTTGCTCAGAGCTAGCAAGCTACCAATCCCTAGAATTATTTTATTTCTCAAGATCTTGGAAAATTCCTGGTTTGGTGGAATGCAAACACACAAAATATGTTGGAATATTTGCTAAAACCTGTGCTGATATTTTGAGCCCACTTAGAGTCAATGAAGTATTTTATTGGAATGTGAATGGTGTGTTCTTGAAACTAATTAGATTTATTTAATTTACTTTGTTTTCTGTTTTCACACAGAAATTCCTGGTGAGTTTTTGATGAACTGTAGGTTGTGCAAGAGATTTTAGTGAATAAAAATATACGTAAAAGAAAATGACGTCAGTCTAAGCAACAATTTAATATTTACTTTCTTGTTGCTAGTGAATACAGAAGAAATCACAACAGTTCAAGTAAAGACATTTCCCTGCTGAAGGTGAGTGAAGTGAAATGATGATAATAACGTCAGCTGATTTCCGAGAAGCCAGAGTTTTGTGGTTGTCAAAACCAGACATGTTTTGGCAAGCAGAGTTAGATGTGGTAGGTTCTAATACAGTGACTTCCAGCCCACCATTTGGACGTTGCAGGTTTAAATTACTGACATTACTTTCACTGACGTAGTTTTACCAAAAGTAGCTCCATGGTTCATGAAATTTGAAAGTATTGACATTCTCGTTGTTTAATTTGAGCTAAGGACCTCAAAAGACACAGCAAAAGATCTTGGCAAACTGCATTTGATGAATAAACTGAGATATTACAATTTATTTTCTTCAAGCATGTGAAAAAAGGGGGGAAAAGGCAAGAAAAAAATCAGAAAAAGGCAAGGAAAAAAGTCAGAAAAAAGCTGACACCTGGAAGTATCAGGAATTTCCTCTGCAATATAAATTTAATCCAGACTGGCATCTTCTTGGGAAATCTTTTTACAGGTACATCTGATATAAAAAACTCTTGGGAGAGGTATTGGACAGTGGCATTGTCTGGCATGTCAGACAGGTGTATTTGTGTTTCTTCAGCTACAGGAAAATTCCTTCACTGGGTGAGGGTGAGTGAAGTTGTGAGCATTCTGGAAGGTTCTTTCTGCAGCCTCTTGCTGCTCTGTAGTGCTGTGACTGCCAGGAGCTCCTTTACAAAGTCCATTCATGTTGTACCAATATTGCCCCTTCCACATGCAGCAGCTGCCCTGAAGCACCCTCCCAGGGGAGTCCCCTTTTCCAGCTGTTCCAGAGGTGCAGTGCTCTGCTGCTGCATCTTCACACTGCCCTGGGAACCTCTGGCTCTTCTGTCTGGGATCCTTGCTAAAATATCTGGTGTAGCCTTATATGTTAACCTGAGTGTGAAATTGCCCTGCAGGTTACAACAGAAGCAGAAACCTCTAATCCTGAATGGGATCTCTTCCAGTTCAGCTGTGTCCAGCCCTCAGGAGGATGTGCTTTGGACTCCTTCAGGAGCCAGAGAGGCTCAGAGGGTTGGGCTGTGCTGCCCCTGGCACGATCTGAGGAGCCTGTTGGAGACCTGGGAGAACCTGAACAGAGCTGGCTGTAGCAGTGCCGCTCCCAAAGCTGCATGTGCAGAAATGGGCAGAAATTCGCGAGTCTTGCAGAGAATTTGGTCCTTAAATGTTGCCATAGCAGGTGTCTGTGTGGAAGGTGTTGAGATCCACCAGCACCATGCAGCTGAAACTGCTTTTATTTCTCATTCCTGGCTAGACAGTGCTCCCCACTGAGGAACAAAGCCTTTAGTGATGGGTTGCTGAGCAGGGCAGTCCTAGGGCTGAACAGGATCACTCTAGCACTTGGGATACAAATATATCTGCAAAAAGACCTCAAAAAGTGACTCCTTGTAGAACGCTCTGTGTATATATGTGTGTTTTACCTAACATTTGAGCTTGCAGGTATATTCTTTGCAATATAACATAGTAAATCCTTTTCTTCTTCATTGAGTCTTGTGCTTTACTGCTCACAGCAGCTCAGTTCTGTTTAACTGGGGACTGCTTGCCCACAGCAATAATGTATGATGGTCTGAAAATAGTTTATTTATCAAGTTCTGTTAATTCTAAAGTTTATCTGATGATCAGTTATTTTAAGGATTGTATATTGATAACAGAGCCTGTGGTAAAAGGCTGCTGGGAAAAAAGGGAGTTTTTATTTATGCGAGGAGACAATTTGCATTCTTTTATATAGTTTCTGTTGCTTGCAGACATTACATGCAGTCACAAATACTGAGTGCTGGAAGGTCTGTGCATTGCTCAGGGACACAAGACAGGCACTGTAAAACTTCCAAAGCATGTTTCCATCTCTTTCTTGTCACAAAGGAGGTAGGTGGCAGACTGTCCCAAACTGGCCTGTTAAGCTCACAACAAGTGTATCTCCATTCATCCTCATAATGCTTGGTATGGGAAAATAGTCTGAAGCAGCAAATATTGGTAACTTGTTTGTCAGAAGTTTAACTGAAAAAAATATCAGGTTTTTAGTGCTTTCAGCGTGTATTTTTTTCACTTGTTAGTGGTATTAAATAAATAGTTAACATCTGGCTGATAATAGGGTTTGGGTAGTATTAACATTTGGGCCAAAAGACATAGATTTATTCACAACATGTGGGGAGAAAAATGGTGATGTGACTGTTCTTTCCACACGGTTCTGATCCATGCTGAAGCAGTAATGAGAAAGCAAATAACTGACTGTTTTTTTCCTTCTGTAATAATTGTTTCAATTCCTTAGACGTTTCATTACCTTGGGTACTGAAGAGGCAGCTTGTTCTTAATTTAAAGTCTGCCTTTGCAGGACTTCAGCCCTTTTCACATGCTTGAAGGGATGCCCACTAACCACCACAGCCCTCTGCTGTGGAGCATGTGCTTTCTCTACATTGTAGACTTTCAAAGGTTGAATCTTCAAAGCTGATCATGTAGCAATTTTTTGCTTTGTTTTCAAGCTAAAAAGAAGCTATTCCCTTTCATTAATATTCTGGATTAGGTCTCTGGGTTAAAATGAACAGAGGGTTTGTGAGATTCAGACATTTGGAGTTTCAATCTTACAGCAGGAGAACAGGTGTGATGATTCAGGAAATGTCATTGATGTTTCACCTTCTGCTAGAAACACTTTTGTCTTTGGATGATTTAAGTTTCAAATAAATTTCTGGACATTTGGAAGGAATCCTCTATTTCACTCTGCTTCCGTTCCTCTCAAGGAAATCTTTATCTTCAAAGTAAGAGTGTAATGGAGGGTGTGTTTATGAGCTCTTTAAAGTGTGAAAGTGTTGGTGCAAATGTCTCGAGTCTTCAGAATTCAGTGGTGAATCCTTTTTGTTTTGTTTGGACACAAAGGAAAAGAAGTTGCTTACCAAATTTATAGAAGTACTTAAACATGTGCTTTTTCAGGTGTGTGAAATGGTTGGCACTTATATCCAGGTCTATATCATAATCTAATAAACCTTTAATCCAGAAGAGTCTTTAAAGTACTCTTTCTGAGTAATTTAAACTGTTGTATCTGCCTGCCTGTAAAAGATGGATAATATTACCATTCACCTGGGAACAATCTTCATTAATAAATTTCCATGGAATTCCATTCAGTCTTTTCATCTGTGCTTGATACAGTATTCTGCAGGTGCAGTCAAAGGTGAAATTGGGTGGGAAGAGGAGGAAAAAAGAATGTCTAACTTCATAGCGGAAGGTTTTTCCCTTTAGTTTTTAACATACTGACATATAACTTTGAATGTTCACTCTTCCTACTGCAGCACCAAAACTAGGCATTCAACAGGCTCTTATCAAATGTGAATGTTCTTTTTCCTGTGTTGATAGTAATTAAATGCAATAGAGATCATTCCAAACTTGAAAGCACAGGCCATGGTTCAGAACTGGGATGTACAGTTTTAGAGTATCCATAATTTTTGTCATTTATATTTCACAAGTATGTACAATTCTGTGAATTCTGCCTCAGTACTTCTGTGATTTATGTACAATCCAACAAAAAAGGAGATAATGGAAAGACCGCATCTGCCTGTTAGTAATCACAATAATCCAAATCTAAGCCTTATCTTTTGCTCCTCTCTTTAAAGCAAGATTCAGCAATCTGGAGGTGTCCTGAAGATTCTATTACTTACTTTTGTTCAGTTCCCTACTCAGCAGAAATAACAATGCAAAGAACATTTCATTTTCTGGCCTGTGCAATTGTTTACTTTATAATGCATTTTATTTCAGGGGTGCATATCCTTCTCCAGTCAGACAGCACCTCTGTGCCACAAAGTGGCCGTGGGAGCCCCTGGTATCCTGCCCTGTTCACAATTTGTGTGTTGTGCCCGTCCTGGCAATCAGCCGTGTGGGAACCTCCAGGACACAACGCCAGGAGCAATCTGGAATGGCTCACAAGTTGTTGTCTGACATGTGGGCTGATTTGCCAGCTAAAATTACCTCAGATTCATGAGGACACCCAGAGAAGTCACTCTCCTCTTAAAACGTGCTGAATTTCATCTCTGTGAGAGCTGAAGTGAGAAGGGCTTCTGCCACTTTACAAATTTGGTTGGAAGAGGCCAAAAGGGCAGTGGCGTGTCAAAGATGGGCAGAGGTAGTTGCAAAAGCCTTGCTTGGTTTTTTAAGGAGGGAGTTTTCTGTCTTGGTAAGTTTAGGAAGTAGTGAAATATTTCTAAAACTTTAAAAAGAAGTTTCCATTATTCTCATTTTACATCTGATAAAAAAGTGATCACAGCACCCCCTCCCCACCCTGGATTCTGCCTGAGAGAAGGGACAGATGAACCAGCTGATGAACATATTTAAGAGTTTTAGAACTTTAGAATCACCAGCTTTGGCTTCACCTACAGATGATGAAGACTCAGGATAATTATGAGTGTCATGTGAAAGCAGATTCTACTTCCATTGAGTTTATAAGCTTAACAATGTGAATATTTTAATTTTTCTCAATATTTTCTACTGCTTTCTATCGAAGATACTGAATGGACCAAATTATGCTACATGCCCCATGAATGCCAACTAGTTCTTTATCCACCTACCACTGGAATATTATAGGTCAATTTAGCAAGATCGTTAACAGCAACCATTTTTATTCCCCTTGCTCCTATTTTAAATCCCAGAAGATGAATTCTTATGCAGTCAGTTCAACATGTAGATGACCAATTTATGTTGTAATTCCTAAAACAGTGTGTTTAGAATTTATGCTAACTGTGGCTCACAAGTACTGAGCATTCGGTTTCCTTTTCTTTACTTTCATGGATTCTGTAAGGAAAAAATATTCATTTTGGTTAACCTGTCTTTCAAAGATAATTAATTTGTATTTAGAACATTAAAAAAAATTAGATTTATGTCGAAAGGTTTCCTGGGATTCTGGGTTTTCTTGCTCTTTTGTATTGTGTGTACACTTTTTCAGAATGCTGCAGTTATTCCACCAGCATGTAACATGTTCTGCACCTCTTAGAGATATCCTAGGAAAGTCAATTCTACCTACTGTTTTTTCCAGATTAGATTGGTTTATAAATTGGTCTGGAATGTGAATTTCCTTCTCTAGTGTGGTCTTTCATTAAAAGCTATCTTTACATCATGATAAAACTTTTCTTTAAAAAACAAAATACTTAATTTCATTAATCTGTTTAGCAATACCAATATAATGAGCCATAATATTGATTTTTTTTACTTAGGATTTAAAATCTCTATTTCTTTCCACAGAATTAAATGCTTCAAACTGATACTCAACCTCCTTACAGTCCCCTCTTTAATTTAGTTGTTATAATTAGGCATTAACTGGTGTCGGTGGTATAGCCAGTTACAAGCCATTCTGTTCTGCTTGTCTTGATTATCACAGTTTGGATGTAAAGTAAATTAGAATGAAAGACTATACAGTCCAATTACAGATAAAAGCAGCAAACTCTACTGCTGTAATTAGATGCCAGTACTATTTTTCTTAGATATTCTATCTCTGAGGGCATTTCTTGTAGCTACTTTGCTGAAGCTAATGTTTAAAGATTTTATAAATGCTTTGTGTCTTTGTGGCATCATCTTTGCTCCTTCAACTTTAAGTGGCTTGTTTTGATGTGCAGGATCTGTCTCTATACATTCCTTGCCCATGATTCATTTTTATTTCTAGCTGATGTAATGCATTATCCATATTATGAGTGTGTGGACCTTAATAAGCAGGAATGTTAAATAGTTTTCATCCTTTTCAGGGCTTAGACCTTTCCAGTGGGGAGATACCTGCTTTTTGCCACAATGCAAAATAATTCCACCCATTTCTCCTCTGTCACAGCAGGTAAGAGTGGCTGTGCTGAGGGTTCTGCTGTCTCCCACCTGTGTGACTTCTCCACCAGGACAGTTCTGTTGACAGAGCTGTTCTGAGTCTCTAGTACACCTCATTGACAGTCACAAATGTTAAATAGCACCTCCCAGAGTTATTAATCAAAAAGAGTCTTTAGCTTCTTGGGATATGGGAAAGGAAAACTCACTCAGCAGGCAGTGGGCTCAAGGTCATGTAAATTTTCTTGACTGCTACTCCAGCATCCTACAAACCAGCTATTGTCTTCATCAGGAATCTTTATAAATTGGCATCCAAGCATCCATAAAACAGTGAAAAACAATGTAAATTGGATTGGCTTTGCTACATTTTGCAGGAAAAAAGTGGCTTCTTTATGAATGGTAAAAAAGCTTTAGCTCCAAAATTGCTGAAAGTGATGAAAAAGACAAGAACTATTTAATGCTCAGCAAGGTCACTGTAAATACAATATTTTTGGTACTTTTACTTGCAGACAGTGTTAAAACAGTCTGTAGTTGCAAAAAATACTTTATGGCCACCAAAGAAATACAAATCTGCTATATTAATCTTTTAAGTCCTTGAGGTAAAAAGGAAGTACCTTTCAAATAATTTAGGGGAAATCTGGTGTTTGCTGTAGTTGATCAAAAGCACCTTACAGAATAATTTTTGTACTGAAAAATTCAAATGTATAGTTTTGTTATGAGAAAAACTTAGATTCAGTTAACACATTGCTGGAACACTGCATCAAAATGATTGGCTTCGACCATTTTGTTTTGGCAAAGTTGTTTCAAGTCATTCCAGCACATTCTAAGTATTGCAATTAGTGAGTTTTAGTACTACATGTGCTACTCAATATTTCACATTCTACAAAATCTAAAACTATTTGCATCAGAGTAAGTTTGCTGAAGAAACAATATCTATATGATTTTTTTGGTGGGATAATATTTTACTAGGATATAAAAAAATTGTTTTGTAATAATTGCAGTTCCTTTTTTTCTATTGAAATAATTGAATAGTCAGTTATTGAGTAGTTTTTGAGCTCTTTAGCAACCACTGATATAAATTAGGTGACTGTACAAAGTGTTATTCTGTAAAGTCATAAAATACCATTTATACATGATAAAACTTTTAAATTAGCACAAATGTGTATCAGTAAGGCTAGTACCAGAAACAACCTCAAACAAGGAAAATGAGAAGCATATTGCTCATTACGTGTGAAATTTGCCCATTGAGAGTAGTCCACCTGCTCGGATGTGAGGTCAGTGTCAGAGTCTCAGAGATGAACTGAGCCTCTGGAGGAGAGCCTGGGAGCCAGGCTCTACCACTGGCGACTGCCATGGCAGCAACTCTCCAGCACCACCTGAATGACAGGCTTGAAACATCAAAGGCTTCTGGGCAAGAGCTCCACAATGGACTTTACATTGTCTGGAGACAGGAAATTTAAAGAAATTTTATGTGAGAATTTCCATGATATTAGAGACAATTATCGGGCTGATGTTATAGCTGGCAGTAAAAGAGATTTAAAAAACGCACTTGTATTATTGATGTTTCTTCCTTACACACTGTGTTTGGGTATGGTTTTAATGTACCAGTACAGCATAAAAGACTCACGTTGTTTGATTCTCTAGGGTAAAGTTAATTGGAAATTTAAACAAAAATGATAATCAAAAAAACATTTAGCAAGTTGCGTTTTTCAAAGCAGTGTTAAAACTTCCTGTTTCACAGCAAAGGTACAGAAAATTATATACGTTGATTTAAGGAGATTCAGTTTTACGTGATTAATTTTCTAAAGATCATTTAAGGTGTAAGCAAAGCATATATTTTCTTGCGAAACTGAATTGGTCCGACCCCTCGCTAATTTTGCCTACAATTAGTTTGGTGTAATTATCACAGCGCACAATTTAGTCTGCTTCCACAAAAAATTATTGTTCACAGGACCATAAAACTCTTTAAAAATTGCTTAATGAACAACTCAGCCATGAGTATGTCTTAGAAGATGAGAACTGCTATTAAATATGTAGAACATGAAGATGCAATATGTGTACATTGCACACAACAAACTTGGTATAAAACCAACCTCCTGGACACTCTACAGCATGGAAGAGTAGCAGGAGGTCACAAAATGAAAGGCTGTATCCAAACACACCAAACTGAAGCAAGATGACATACAAGCTAAATTCTGATATCTCCTGATTTTTAAAGATTTGGATTTTCCACATTATTATCTGACTATGAACTCAGGCTTTGTTGTGGTGGGTTTTATTTGGTTTGCTTTATTTCATCATGGTGGTTTTTTTGTTTTTAATGAAAAGGTTGCCATCATTTGTATCTGGGATTTGGAGTGAGTTACATACTAATAGTTGAGGTAAAATTCATTGGCGCCACTGCTTCCTAAAGCTAGAAGACCCACATGCCAAGCACTAGACATGGTGATTTTGATTTCTTTTTTCAAATAAAGGAAATTGATTAAGCATTTACCAGACTTGAATCATCTGGCAGTCCAGAACTGAAGATCAGTCCATAGCAAGAATATTCAGACATCTCTACAGCACCTGTACATTCACCAGGATTGTTTGATATAATATTTTTGCTGCATAAATCCACAGAATTATCTCCTGATGTATAATATTTATGCTTTTCTCATAAGAGAAAGCATATCAGTTTTCTTCTGTCCCTAAATCTTACAAAGACTGAGGAAATTGTTTCCTTTATTTTCTCTGTAGACAATGGTAAAGAGAAACATAACAGCTGTCATTGAACCTTCCCCCCCACCTTGCAGGTTCAAAATTAAGAAGAAAAAAAAAGAAAAATTATCTGGAGTTTTATAGGTGTGGCCAGAGTGACACACCTCCCTCAGCTCTCAGCTTTGTCAGAGATGAACCCTTTCCATGACATCTCAAAGGGTACAGAGAAAGAGATCAAGAAACTAATATTTCTGTGACTGTTGACTTTCAGCACAAGAGTTACTGATATTTTGTCTCCTGCTATGGAAATCAGTGCTGCTAGAGGGGAGTCATTCCTTGGAACTGGAGTGTTTTGTGGGACAGCTCTATAGATAGGTCTGGATTGACTCTATGTGTGTAGTATAATCCTATTGAGAAACAGCTCCCAAACTTGCCAAAGAGTCTGAAATGAGATTTCCAAAGAGAGACAAATAGTCCCTAAAGAAAACCTAGGGTTTTAGGTAAGGGTTAAACCAGGTGGTGTTTGTATTACATCTCCAAAATTAGGGGGAAAGAATAATTTCTCCCTTAATTTAGCAAGAAAAACTTTAATCTACATCTTAACCTGTGCATTTCCTATAGCATCTATTACTACAGCAGCATGATGCTGACTTAGGATTTCTCCTCTTTTAAAACCTTTTGCTTTAAACCACTTTTATGGGTTGAATCTGATCATGATTTCCCACTGCCAGAGCATATTAAGAAACCTGTTTTCATTGCCAGTTTGTAGCAGGAAAAATGTGATTGAGCTTCAAAATATTGTTTCTATTCTAAGTTTTGTCAACAGTGTACAATAAAGTCTTTTGGGTGAGATTTTCAAGATGCACACAATATTAGCCAAAATAGTGTCAGTCATAAAAGTCCCCTTGTCTTTAGTGGACAAAGAGGTAAATAGCACATTTTTATAATTTTTTTTTTTTTAATCCTACTGTCATTTATTTTAGTACTTTGTGGCTTCATAAGATCTTTCTTTGGTTGCCATACAGCCAAAACATCTTGTGCACGACTCAAAACCTCTTTCCCTAGAAAATGAATTGAGTACCTTTTGGAAACCTTCCAGCTAATAGTCTGCTCCAGATGGTGCTGCTTGCAACTTCTAAGAAGCACAGGAACAGACAGCAAGTGCCTTATTCTTTCTGTCAAATAAACAATCCATGTTTTGGTAGGTTGGGATGTGGTAGAAATAAATCAAACTTCACGAGCATGAGCAGTAAGCTGAACCTTTAAGTAGAACTGTTCAACTTTGGAGGTCAAGTTGCCTACTATCGAGCTCAGAAAAGAATTCCAGGTAATACCTTGTGGCCAGCCAAGTGGTGGGCTCGGTTTCTAGCCTGGCTTCTCTCTCTAAGGGAAAAAGAGCCATGCTCTTTTTCAAAGGTGGTGCCTGGAAGTGACAAAACTAGCAGGGCAAGGGCTGCTGTTCAAACAGCTCCACAGCTCGTCTCTTTTGGCGGCTCAGATACTGGAAGTCTAAACATGATATGTTGTGATGCAGCTGTGCGCAGTCTGATAGAGGCTGAAAGTGTAGGGAAAGGTAAAACCTTCTGATTGCTTAAGTAACATTCACAGTACATTCACCATGTTATCCAAGTGGTCAGTCTGTAAGTGCAACTAACAATTTGCTTTTTCCTGCTCGTTTATTCCTTGCATACTGTAAGATCTACCAGCCATACACAAGAGTTAAACTCTGAAAAGCATTGCTGTGATTCTGTTGTGTAGAAAACAATGGTGTAATTGAGATTATTTGTCTATTTCATTGGAAGAGTCACAATACCTGTAAATATGTTGATTCTATCTTTAATTCTTTGTTTTCCTTCTATGTGCTCAGTGCATATCATTTTCTTGGTCTTTCAGAAGGCCTCAAAATAGCAGTAATTAATCTTTAGTGATACTGAGTATTCTATTAGCTGTGAATAATAACTTTTACTTTCATTAAGAGGTTTTTTTTTAAACCTCTGACAAATGCAAAGTATTGTTCTCAATTAGTTATGATGATGAGAGAAGTATAAACTGTAGTCATGGGAAAGTTACTATAAGCAACTCAGACCAAATGTTTAATTGGCATAGACTGGCCCTGCTCCATGTTTTGTGTGCAATTATAGACACCTTCCTGAAGCCTAGATTTTGCCCTTGTAGACAGTAATTTGAGATATTTTTTCCCCCTACAGATGTTTTTTTTTCTCCATGTACTACTGTTTGTCTGCACAACTCACAACTGTACCTGGGTATCAGGCTCACGGATACAACTCTTTTTTGGAGGTGCTGCAGAGAAGGATTATGGGAAACTTTCATATTCTGCAAACAACTACTTGATTAAGCAAAGAATTATGTTAATATTCATTGCACCTTATAGATCTTATGTTTGAATCTTTCCACGGAAGTGAATGGCAAAACTCGCATAAAAATTGCTTTGGAATCAAGAGCAGTCCCTGGCTCTAAGGATTTTTCTCTCTGTCATCCCACGCTTTACTTTCACCTATAAGAATGACAGTCATGACTATTTATGTTGGAAACTCTACACTTAAGTCTCCTGGAATTTACATGGCCCAAATATTTAAACAAGTGGTTGTAATATTTTACAGTCTTTTAAGTATCGGATGAAGTTCAAATTCTTATTGATATTTGGAATATGAATTTCATTGAGGAAATTGGCTCAATAATTTAGGGTTGGAAAGGATATTTTAAAATTTGTAAATACTGCAAAAGCTTGTATCACAGTTTGGTAACAGTTTATTGTTTAGAGCAATTCTACTTCTTTCCAACAACAGAAACAATGCAAGTTGCAAGAGATTTCTAAAATAATGTGTGTATATATGTGTGTGTGTGTGTGTGTGTAAAGGTGGTTATATATATGCATATTCAGTGTCTTGCACTTCTGTGTACACAGTAAACGGTATCAAACTAATGTGAAAAGTATTAAATAATAGGAATAGGACCAGGATAAAAAAGCAAGAAAAAACAAATAAACCAATAACTATCCCATTCATTCTGAGCACATCACACAGAATTGCATTAGGAAAAACAATAAAAAATGTGCTTTTAATCTGATAGTAAAAAACCCCAATAAAATAAAAATGAGATCCATTAATGAAAATAATGGATTTTATCCAAACCTGTTAAACACTTAGATTTTTTTATACAGTACTTTCAGCTAAATACTGGGTTGCTAGTGTGCAATTAGTACCAGTGTGTAAGTTTAAGAACAAGATGAATTGAGATAGAGAGATAGATATATTCTTAATGATTGCAGGATAGCTCTGGTTAATAAAAGAAAAAAGAAACTTTTTGTTGGATGGCATCTTAAAATGAAATGGCTAAGACATTTTGGAATGTGTTAAGTCCTGAGGAAATGGATTAATGGGCCAGTAATGTGATAGTACTACCTAAAGGCAGTTTGGTTTAAGAGATACTTCATTTTTGGTCACAAAATTCCTCCTGTGGTCTGAGATTCTGGAATCCTTTCAGTTGACAAGTTGAAATTATTGTTTTCAGAAATAATGGATCAGAAACTAGGTTATGAAAATGCATTTACATTGATGATACATTTTTGTCTCATTTTGGTCTTTCTTGTGTGTTTTCCTCTGTTTGGTCTTTTGTGTCCTGAAAGACTAGATGTGATTAGAAGTTAAATTTAAATTGCATGGATAAATGATTAACTTATTAGAAATCACAATTCACAACTTAATTTATCACATGCCTCCCTAATTTTTCACATGGTGATTACAAATGGGAGCTATATGAAAAATTTGAGACATATAAGATAAATTGCAGAGCCATGTGATAAATGTACTTATCATGCACCTTTTGGCAGCTTTACCTCCTCTCTGCTCGCTCATCCATCTCTCCTGGGACTTATGGAGAAACCTATGAGCAGAGTCAATAAATCACTGAAATTTTAAAATCAAATTCTCCTAGAATACTTTGTCCCCTTTTTGCCAGGTGGAGATTTGCCTTGTCCAGTGTCACTCCTGCCACATTTCTGTGCAGCAGTTCTGTGGTCATTGTATGGTCAATGGCTTTTTGGCTGTAGAACGTGGTGGTTCCTGACATCCCAAAGGAATATAGACTTTGCTTTCTCACACTTTTCCTGCAAGATACTTATTGTACACATGGAATGAAACATCTCTCTGTGTGCCTACTCTGGAGCTAGCTAGTTCTGTATGTAATGAAACCTTCTGGATCATGGTTTAAATTGTGCTTTACATGCCCGTGACATAATTTGCAGAAGTTTATCACTGAGCAGTGCTCTAACATGCTTTCAGAAACACTTTTCTAAAACCAAATTTCAGCTTCTATCAAGAGTGGTTATACAAAACGTATTGCAAATGATTTGACATAATAAATAAGCGTTTTTTCAATCTCTCTTTGTATGCAAATTGGGAAAAAAACTTTGTACATGTTTCAAGACAACTTCCTTAACTGGAAAAATAAACTATTGAAAAGGAATAAGATAAGGGGAAAATGAAGTAAGAATAATTAAAACACAGTAGGAATTTTCTATTTTTAACTATTACTGATATTTCAGATATATTACATTTTATATATATTCACATCTTTTAAAGTATAGTATGTTATCATTATTATTTATATCATAAATGTGTATGCAATGTATGTAATTTCATATATTATGTACATTTTTAGATATTTCAGTATCATGTAAACATTTTAAGAGTAACTTTTTTTTCCCAATGGAGAGAGCAATGTTACATTTCCTGTAAAAATGGTTAGAGTTTAACTTTGTCAACTCATTTACATAATATTTTTCTCTGTGCAGGGAGGAATGATTCCTTCATGTCTTTATATTCTTCTGATAGTAGTGGAACCAGATGAGAGAAATGCTTGTTTTGGCACTTCCCCAAAGAGAAATATAGATTTTGATGTTGGCAAAGATGACTTCAGCAAATAGTGCACATAAAAAGCCAGCATTTCATGCAAGTTCATAAGGAAAAACTACAGAATAGAATAACTTTTATGAAGAAATTCTATGTCTTACTTTGTGAATAGGTCCCAGTGCTACCATAATAATGCCCAGTTCTACAACTACAAACACTTATTTGTTCAAAGTGAATATTAACATTGTAATTTACTATCTAATTACAATTTTATAGTAATAACTGAAAATGTGTTGTTAAAAAGCATTGCATTCACTGCCTCACACTCTCAGGCTGTTCTTAACAACATAGTGTGTGATTTTTGCCAATCTGAAAGGACTTATAGAAAGCATTGATGTGGATTTTTTAAAGTTTCATGCTCAAATCTTTTTAATAAAAAATGTTTTAGAAAGCTGCTCTAAATGCTCCGATATCACAGTTACATTGCAGCTGAGGAATAATTTCTGTGAGCTTTAATGGAGGAGGATTGAGCCCTGTGAAAAATCAGTTTGCAAAGCAAGACTTCTTCATGTAAAAGGCTTTGCATTTTATTTCTCAAGGAACAACATATCTCACTAATTTGAATGCTCCAACAGAATGGGTTAATCTTGTAAAAGGTTGTTATTTTTGTCAACTAATCTGAAAGACCTTTCACTTAAAACTACAGAATTAAAAGCCAATTGAAAAAAATTAATGCAGTATCGATACTTTAAAAAAAGGCATTCATAAAATGTAGTTAGCTGGTGGTGATTATTAGTAAAAGATTCCCATCTTTTTTTGGATAGAAAAATTATTGTAAAAGAACTGTAAAAATAAGATTTACTAGTGATATCAGGGGTGTACTTAAAAAAAAATGTACTGACCTAATCATAACTTACATCAACAGAAAAATTTTAAGAAAAAGTTAAATATATTTATGTTCCATTTATTTGATATTGATATTAATTGCTTTTGTATTCAACTATATTCATAACTGTAATTAGCAATAAAAATAATATTTTATAATTTTAGTATGGTTATAGTGCAGACTGAAAAATAGCCAAGGAGTTTCAGGGTGTAAAAATCCTGATGCATCTCAGATAAAAGTATGTGGTACCTGCCAGTAGATGTATCTCTCTTTTAAGACCTAACCTAGCAGGATGCTTGTGGGAAAGATGAAGTAGGCATGTAGATTTCTTCACACACCTGGACTGTGTGTGAGTACTCACACATGCCTTTTTAATCAATATCTGTTAGGGGCTTCACAGAGCTTTTTTCCTGATAGGCAAAAGAAAGTATAGTTTTGCTACTTAGAACTTCTTGTCTTTAATCATAAAGCTAAAAATGCTGTCATAACTCAGCAGTCAGTTATTGTTTCATTTGCAATAGGAAGTATTGTGAGTTCCACTGGTGGTTTCAGATTGCTGCCTGGTAGAGCACACTGTGGTAGGTTTTTCCCACCTGTCTGTGGATAAATGCAGCGCCAAACCCCAAGCTATTGTGTGCTGTTTGCAGAAGAAATTAATCATTCCTTCTTATTATCAATAAGGTTCAAATGTAAATTTCCCTCAGATGCAAGAGTGCTTTTTGTATGACATTTCCCCTAGAAATCTTTTCTGCTGGTTTTGCTCCTGAGAGAAAGGTGAAGGAGCACCATGACCATCGTTTCCAATCTTCCTCTTGTCATTTATGCCATCACAGAAAGAAAGGCTCCAAAGTTCAGATTGCACAAAGCAAGCAGTAGCTTGGGGAATAGCTGATATTTAATTGATTTTGTTGCTTTGCTAAATTGATTGTTTTCTTGCTAAGGAAATGAACAACCGTGCACCATTCTTTATTGTTATCAGTTGATTGTACTTGTTTTACTGCACGATTTTGCCAGAGAGGGGTTTTTGCAAATATTGTGCAGTGGAATGAGTCTGAACTAAAATGAGTGCAAACATTTAATGTTCACAATGCAGGATGCACAGAAGCCTATGAGAATTTGCAGATAAATTTGCCTAGATAAGCAGTTTTTAAGCCATCATAAGATATAGGGATTCAGCCTCCTGAAATTATGCATGGAACAGACTGGGTTTGTTGAAGAGCAAACTGGCATCTGTGTAGCTGGTTAGATGTGAGGTGGTACCATTATCAGTAGAGGCAGATACAGGTGGCACTGGGGTAGGCAAGCAGCTTGAGGGACAGTCAGGGGGATTTTCAAGGGACGAGACAGATTTTTCCATCCAAGTAGAATACAGTTCATTAACCAGAACAAAATCAAGCCAAATACCTGTTCTGCATGTGAGGAGTGGGGCTCTGTGTCCCTGGGGAATGCTATTCAAAAATTATTAGACAGTTGTGGGAAAGGCACCCTGAAAAGCTGAAAGTGTGAGAGTCTGCTGGGAATCCTATCTTTTTAAGGGGTACAAAATCTTCTTGTAGGGAAATGTATTATTTCTCATTCTTCAGAGGGACTTTGTTTCTGTGAAAATCCTGCTAAGACAGCTGCAGTCATCAGAGAGACATCTGCTTGTAAGGTCATCTTCTGTTGAAAGTGTTTTGTCACAGAATGCAGAGGGCTTCTTTCACTGCCAAAAAGCCACTTTAAAAGATTGACAAGAGAGATTAGAGAGGGTACAGGAATTTTGGAAGACGTTCTTTTAACCTTTTCATACAGTGCCATCTTGGCAGCAGCAAGTCTATGGCAGGATTAGTTAGGGACCAAGCATTTCTGGAATTGTGTTCCTTTTTATTTCTTTTCTCTTTCCATTTGGGGTATCAATTAACTGCAATTTCACCAGGGTAGTAAAGCAAGACAGTAAACAGTAAATAAGCAGCAAGCAAAATTAAAAACAGTAATGAACCTTATGAATATGGGAGTGTTATAATGTTTGAAATGTATTTATTTTGGAGCTTCACGTGTTCTGGGAAACGTGATGACTTTGTGAATGTATTGTCTCATTTTACATTGCAGAGACTGTTTATTGGCCCTGGAGGCTGACAAGGAACTGACACCTGTGCCTAAATCTTGGCAGAAGCAGGCACGTTCATTATGCAGCAGAGTTGTAGATCCAGGTGTCCTCAAGGCAGCAGAGAGGAGCAGACTTTACCCTTGCAAGGAAAAACAGGTTACGTAGCAAAATGGCTGGGGCAGTGGATTTACTAACACAGCTGATCTTCATGGAAACTGGTGCTTCTATGTCTGTGCAGCACTATAGTAGTGCCAACTGCTATTTTGGGGAAGTATTTTAGGACCTGAATACTGGGCACAGGAGAGCTCATCAGAGCTGGGAAACCTCAAGATATTCAGTTTCTCTATCAGTTAAAGGAATTAAAAAATTCAAGTTTATAGTGCCTTTTCACATGGATCTTGGGTACAAATTGTATTTGAATACTGAGAAGAGAGAAGGTTTAGATTAGATATTGGAAGAAACTCTTCCTTGTGAGGGAACTGGCGCAGGTTGCCCAGAGAAACTGTGGTTACCCTCTCCCTGGAAGTGTTCAAAGTCAGGTTGGAGGGTGCTTGGAGCACCCTGGGATGGTGGAAGTTGGACCTGGATAGTCTTTAAAGTCCCTTCCAACACAAAGCATTCTATGATTTTGGGATGGGAAAGCATTAATTTTTTTGAGGGGAGCCCTAAATAAAATCTAGCAGAGAAAGGTAAAACGGCACAGATGTGTCCTGTGTTAAATAAGGCTTGTAAATGTCTTGAATTATCTAAAAATAGTTCAATGAAAACTTACACAAAAATACACAGTTGTGCAATCCCTAGGGTTTGGCAAAGAAGAGATTAGTGTTTTACCTGTTGATAAGTTCAAGGTTGATTACTTTAGAAAAATGTCAGTTTTTCATTAAGAAAAGCATTTTCCATAAGTGAACATTGTGGTCTGTAATGTCACTTCCATGGCTTCTGTGTGGCCATATCTACAATAAGGGTAGACTTTCATTAAAGTAAGGCCTGAAGCACACACAGGTAGATTTTATTTTAAATAGCACTATCTATATAGATAATAAAAGGAAAGTTTTGTAAATGTGGTATTTCAGAAACACTGGGAAGCAATTAGAATCATCCATTTAGTGAATTTTGGTGGTCAGAAAGGCATTAGCTAGGACCAGGTTTACTCATTCATCATACCCTGTTAGTTATGGATAAACAGTGTGGTATGGTGTCTTGCTAATTCTCAGATATCATTATATAAAATAATTGTGTTCTTGAGATGCTGTTGAAGGCCATTTGCAATTACCATTGTATATAGGAAACACAGGTTTAAAACACTGAGCTTAAGTGTGGCACAGCAAACAAAGCAATCGGGTCACTGGTGTGTGCTCTGCACTGGGGGCCTGGTTATTGCTGTGTGTATGCTCTGCTCTGGGAGTGTGCTTATTCCCCTGTGTGTGTGCTCTACAGGAGAGAGCAAGTTTGTATTTAAAGCTTGAACCCACCGTGACACTAGCAAAGGTATTTAGCTTTTTAAAGATACAATTCTAGATGCCAAGATCACTGGGTTCATGCTACTACTCAGATGAGTCTGGGAGTGTGCCAGGAAGCTAAAAGCAGTTGATAAACCCCATAAGAAAAGCAGTAAATCAAAAGCAAGAAAGCTTTTGAAAAATTTAAGAAGTGGCATATATGTAGGGATGATAATATAATTCTGAAAAAGAGTTTGATTGCCTCACAGAGATTGCTGTGTGCCAGCATATTAATGGTCATACCCTGAGAGCTTTGCACTTTGATTGTAATGAATGTCCCAGAAGTTTGGATGTTTATATGAACATTATCTCTGTCTAAAATGGTGAGCTTAAAACCTTACCTCAGCTGGGGTTTGATGTGTATCCTTTAATCTAGACTCTGTATTGATGGGATTATTCACATGAATGAGGTTTTGCCAGCTTAGTCCTAACATTTATGTGATGGATTATATTGATGCATTTGTTCCATCATTGGTCAGAATGATTTCAGCTGTGGTTTTGCTGCGTGAACTGGAACTCCCTTTCCCATGAGATCATCCAGTAAGGAACATGGGTTAAACGCTGCACTATTCTTCCTTACCAAAAAAGCAAAGGGCAGATCTCAGATGCTCTTTTCCACTGCTTTCAATTTCATTCAGGAGCATGATCTGATATTGAATTGTTTTCTAATTAATTAATTAATTGTTTCAGAGGCAAGATCCCCATGTGCCACTAAGCTACCTGTTCAAGAAGCACATAAGTTCTTGCTGAGTCCTTGGGGCAAAACAGAATGAGAAGCTTTCTATAAGTTTTATGTACATCTTGATTATGTGTTTTTGAAGTGTTTTTGTGACCACTTACTAATATACTTCTGTCTCCTTACTTCTGTTTGTAATGCCTGTAAGATGATAAAATCCTTATCATACTTCTGGCCTTTTGTGACCCTTTTTCCTCTGAGTTTAGTCTGATCTCTTACTTGGCATTATGGGCATGTGGATGATTCATTTCAAAAACATTGTCAATTCCACTGATATCGAAAGTACTATTAGAATGCAATTAGTATGCACATGCTTAAGTACCTGCTGAGTTGTAGCTTTATGCATTCAGAAATATGATATACTTGTAAAGTCCAAGGATTTCAATCCACATGAGTTGAACTGTTCCTATTTTCAGTAATGAGATTTTGAAAAGGGTCTGCATGAAAAAGGTTTTAGCAGCTTATACAATGGCCAGTTTCAGAAAGTACCTGAAAATATGGTCACACATTGGGAAATTAATGTTACTAAAGAGCAATTCAGACCTGAAAACTGGCAGATGCCACAGCAGTCGTCACAACATGAATGTCATGGGCTTTTCATGACTGTGGTTCTAATTTATCAGTTCTCTTGCATCAAAATCAGTTAAATAGGTATATGGTTCATTATTACAGAAAACTGCATTAAAAGGAAACCTTGCAGCTGGAAAGTTAGTAATACCTAATTAAGGTAAGAATTAAATCAGTAGCCTTACTTCATCTCCTTTGTCTGTACTTACAGTGCTGCACCGTGTTTTGTGCTGGAGACAACAGGCTATAGAATTTGGTTCCCAATTCTCATGCTTATTTACTCTCTTTCCATCTTAGCTGTTTATTGGATTGCTGTTGCTGCATTTTATTTCATGTAATTCCTCCATCCAGTTTCTACAGTAATCCAGTTTTAATGTCCTTTCTCTTTTTCTTTTTCTCCACAGAAGCTTGGCATTTTTTCTGATCTTGGCATTATTTCTGAAACTTAGAAGACAAAAGCGGAGGAGGCTGAGAACATACTGAGGTTCACAGTGGCAGGAAAAAGGTAATGCTTAAACTGGAACTGGGGAGGATCTGCCTGGATTCAAGGAAAAATAAATTTGCTAAGAGGGTAATTAAGCTTTGGGCCTCCAGAGTTGTGCCCTCTCCAGTTTATATAGCTTTTCAGGACCCAAATGGACAAAGCTGTGAGAAATCTGATCTGAGTTCTGAACTGATCCTGCTTTGAGCAACAGATTGGACTGTTGGTCCAGCAAGGTCCCTTCCAACCTGAGTGATGCCACAGCTCTGTGACAGCATTGCTGGGGCTTGCTGCTATAGCTAAGTTGTTATTAAGTATTAGAGAATTTGTTATCTTTTTTTTTTCCTCCTCCAGTTTTGGACTTTGCTAATTTGATTTATTGAAGAGAGTTGTTCCTCAGGTTCTTTGTTTCATTATTTTCCTTCTTTTACAATTTCAGTTTCCCCTCTCTGCCTCTGTTTCTTATACCTTTGCCCTCAGGTTTCGGAGTGCAAAAGCATTTAAAGGAATGAGTTGCCAGATTTTGCTAACGTTGGCAAAGCATCTTTGTTGCATTTTTGAAATGAGCTGTTTTGGCTGCAACTTTGAGAAAGTATTACTAATCTGGAGGCAAGCACTCAGGAGAGAAAATTGTATCCTGATGCATTGTAATTCCTTAAAGGGCAAATGAAAATTGTGTTATAATTAGAAGTCTGAAGAGCTTCATTTCTGATAAAGCTGATTGGGGGCTTCAGCTAGGATCTGAATCAATAAGAGATTCCTGGTAAAATGTTTTTTAATCATAGGTGTTAAAGAGATTCTCTGCTAAACTTTCCCTGGAAAAAAGGTTCATAGCAGGTGTTTGAATGCTTCTCTTGCTCATGGATATGCAGGTGTCTGCTTGGAGATGCATGAGGGGAAGCTCACTCCCCTGAAAATATAACATGTAATTAAGGAGGCAAACTCAGTGTTTGAAATAAATATTTAGAAAAAGACGGAAATATTTAAAATGGGAGATGAAGTAAATTGTGAGGGCTTTATTTAATACAGTCAAAGATTTTGGTTTAATCTACTGTTTTGAAATATACTTTTATAAGAATTTTTAAGAACATTAACATGGCACATTTCTTTATATTATATTTGTAAGAGATTATTTTGTCTAACTGCTACATAATTTTGTTAGCAATTTTCAAAATGCTAAATGAAGCACAAAGACATTGAAAATATTTTAAAAAATTAAGCAATTTTGTTTTTTCCAGAATAATGTCTCTCAGTATATTGGTATTATGGGCAATGCAAGATGAATTAATTGAGTTAGGACGACACATTATTGATTACTGTCCATCCTTACAAGTATTTATAGATACACTTTTTTCCATGTCTCAAATGTGTTTACATTTTCTCAGGGTTTTAACATCATTGATATTTTCAGACATTTTGCTGTACCACTCACCTCCAGTAAAACTTTGCCTATTTATAAATAGTTCAAAACCACTAAGTGAAGAAGAAAAAGTCTTTTTCTTCTCTGACTGGGATTTGGCTGTTGAATCTCACTTTGAAATCCTGTCCCTCGGTAAAGGAATCTGAACCTGTTGCTAAAGTTTCATTAGTTTTATAAGGAGAGGACTGCTTAGACAGAGACTCTGAAAAAGTGAGTTAGAGAGCACAAGAGACACTGAAAATGTCTTCAGTGTATAAATTTATAAAATTCTGTGTGTCACCAGATGGGCTGATGCTGGGGTGTCCTAGGAGATGGGGTGTCAGAAAAAAAAATGGTTGTAGAGTTCACTGTACGGGCAAAATAACATAATGAAAAAAGTGCCAAAACCAGCAGGTGCTGGTGGGTGCTCTTCCCCTCACGCAGCCTCCATGTTCCTGCCAATGCTGGGCCCGGCCACTCTGGGCCTGAGGGGACTTATTGCCACCAAATGGATCCCCCTGGGTATCCAGGCCAAAAGGTGTTCGTGCTGGAGCAAATAGGGAATTCCAGAGGGAATTCATCACTGTCCAGGCTGGGAAGCAGCTCTGTCAGGAAGGGTGGACAGCCAGGCGTCCCTGGCCAGCAGCGTGTCCTGGGGGACAAGGCCTGGGGATCCTGGGGGCACATGGAAAGGCACTGATGGCAGGTCAGGGAGTGGATCCTGATCCTCTGCTCAGCCCCGTGTCCAGTTCTGGGCTGAGGGAGCTGGGCCTGTTTAACCTGGAGGAGACTCAGAGGAAATCTTATCTGTGTCCATCGGAGGATGGACCAGGCTCTGCTCTGTGGGACCCAGGACCAGGACAAGAGGCAATGGGCAGAAACTAAAACACAGGATATCCATCTCTTCCAGCTGAGTATGAGGAAAAAATCCACTTTCAGGGTGACAGGAGCAGACTGTCCAGACCATGTGTTGTCTTCCCTCACTGGAGATATTCAAACCCCACCTGCACACAGCCCTGTGCCTTGTGCTTGGGGCTGGCCCTGCTTGAGCAGGAAGGTCAGACCAAATGACCTGGTGTGGTCCCTTCCAACATGATCCATACTGTGACTGGGAGAGGATACACAGCCAAAAGCCAATTTAATTATGTGGTGTGGTGTTTGTGCCTTTTGAACATAAAATGTGCTGCTTCCTTCTCTTTTCTCCCTAGATCTCAGAGGCATTTCTTCATAGCAGCTCTGTACTTAGGCAGCTACCTCATCATTATTCATCTAAGTCATCAAAATTGTAAAAAAGGACTAAAAACCCTGATGTATTATAAATAAAATATGGGAAGGAGGACAGTAATAGGATAGGAGTTCATATATTTGAGGGAATACCCACTCAAAAGCTCTCCCATAGCAGTTGCAATGTTTTCTCACTGTTTAAATATTTCAATCAAAGAATGAAATGCAATATGATCAATAGTTGGAGCTGAAATCCTATAGATGTGTGACAGTATATGTACTCAATCTTCATTCAAAATTTACACAGTTTGTATTTCCTCTGATGTAATTGCCTCTGTGCTGTGGCTTTCAATAGCTGTAAATTAACTCTGTCATAATTGCTCTCTTTTGTTTCTTGAGTACTTCTATCCTTGCTGTAAATTGTATTTCTGTTACTTCCAGTATTGATATTATGACATGTCCACAAGACAGCCCAGTATCTGGGGACATGTATATATCTTTTTGGAATAGTTTTCTTTCATCCTCCCCATTTTATTCATGTAGTTGATTTCTCTTGGCTCTGAGCCCAGTTTGGTTTAATTTTTGTTTATTTTGTACAGGATTCCAGACTCTGCTTTGAGATGGGCACTGTATAAATTAATAAATAAATTCAATATATGCTTCCTTTAAGTGGGTTGCTTGGTACATCTGTTTTTCAGAGGTTTCTAAATCTTCATAATCTATGCAAGATATCTTTAGTTACATAAGATTGGGAACTGTATCATTTTTTAACATGTACAGGGTTTCCCATTAAAAAGTCATTGTTTACAAACTGTTGCAGTGCTCTGGCACATTGAATACTGAAGTATGTCTTAGTAGCTGGAATGCAGAATATTTAAGACACTGTGGGTATCTTAACTATGGTAAATACTTGTTTTTGATGCTGAAAACTTGTTTGTGCTCAGAAGATTTTTAAGGACTATTGTATATGTAAATATAGATGTTGCATCTGGTTTAAAATACTGACATGCCTTCAGTATTAAGAGCTTTCACAGGCAGAACTGCAACAAAATAATGTTCAATTTATTGGTTTTGGCCAATTGCATTGCTTTGGCATAACCAAAAGCACTTTAATGGAAATACAGGGGCATTTCCCATTAAAACATTTCCAATTTGCATGATTATTTTATGTCAAGGTATCAAGGAGACAGTTAAAGAAGTAGTCAGCAAACATTGTTGGCACCAAATTAAGCCATAAATAGCTCAGGAAAGAGAAGAGACTGCTGCTGAGGCAGGCAGCAGTTGGAGAGTTTGTTTTGCAGAGATTCAAGACACACAGAGATGTAAAAGTATCATGTGTAAAGTTTAGGGTCAAAGATGACATTTGAGAGGAATGGGGGAAAAGCTTGCTCTGATGAACTGGATAATCTCAGGGATTTCCTTACTCATACTAAAGTCAGCATCACAAATTGCTCTCCTCACAGAGCACCACATTCTTGCAGTGCTCCAAATGGAATGGGTAGGTTCTATGTATGACTGTGGGTTGCGATTTTTATTGCAATACTTGAAGTGAAGGTGGGAAGAAAAAGGAGGCACAGGGAGAAGGATGGTGTGTTGATCAATGCATACAGAATGAGCAGCTGGCACTCGTTAGTCACTGAGGTGAGGATGTCACAGGTGTTTGTAGGTGTTCAAAACACAAAGGTGTGCTACCATCCCATGATCTTCCAACTCCATATTTTGTAAGGAACCTAATTAGCCATGTGATGAGCATCCACTGAAGGCAGTGTGGGAGGCAGAGGAATACTTATGAATCCAGTGAGGATCAAGGTCTGACCAGAGCACTGAGTTTATCAGCACTGAGAAGAGGGAGGGCTTCCAGTCCTGGCCCAAATATAAACCCTCCGGTACATAAGGAGCTCTCCATGGAAGAACCATTGATGGCTGTGATGTTGGCAGCCATGTTCCATTAACTGTGGGATTAAGTGCTAATTGAGCTGAGATTCTGAAGGATTTGAATTCTGTATTAGTGCTTGTCTCCTATCTAAGACTTCTAATGGCTTATGGGTTTAACCTTAAGCCTTTAAACAACTGCTCGCTACTCTGGAGAACTCTTTCCAGATGTGCAGTTAATTCCTGGGTAAGAAAACACAGATATTTCGGTAAAATCTCTGCATCTGGATCCTCACTAATACATTCATCAAATTAGTTCTCTAATATCTGTGGTTTCTGAGACCAAAGTCTTCTAGAGCTCTTGACCTCTGCTGGAAGAAAAGGTTTATTTGCCCATATATAGCCCATTTATGACCCATTCAGATGGCAACAGGTACGTGCACAACATACCTTTCATGCTCCCAATTATGCTTACCCACCAAAAGGCTGTAAGTCCTGGATATTTCTCATTTATCTGTGTTATACTTGGATAATGTTACTCTCTCTAATATGGCAAGCCTAAGACTAGGGAAAATAGTACCTGGATTCTTCCAAGGTTTGTTAGAGGGAGGGCAATGAACTGTGAGCTGCATTCACTTCATATAGTCCTAGTATGAGGTCCTTAGTTGTACAAAGCCCTCCAGCACAACTGTCTCATGGTTAGAGGGAATGCTGGAGAGGAAGTAGGGCCACATTTTTGCTGACACTGCTTCATGATATAAATAAAATGTTTTAAAAGGCATTTTTTTGGTGCTGTATCATTATGTTGTCCTTATATTGAATGGCTAGTATTTTGATGCAAGACCTTATACAAAAAATAAAAATGAAAAATGCGTGGAAAATTAGTTCCTGGCTACAAAATATAAATGGTTCAAAAATGGAGAGAAAGAGGGGGTGGGAAGAACCATGTGTCCAGATACATTAAGGCATATTAAAATAGAGTGGTGCTGTGCTCCTTAAACACAGCCACATAAACCAACCCTAAAATGCCTTTATTTGTGGAGGGAATACATGGAAGCATTTCTTTAGAAAGCTATTTGAAATTCAAACATTTGGTATGACCGCTACTGGAAGTAACCCAGTCCATGGCCAGAGGAATCAGGAACATGGTGATGACATAGAAGAAAAAGGGCAAGAATGGGAGCAGAATTAAAATGGTGCAGGCAGGCAACTCCTTGAGAGGCAATGTTTCCCATTTCTTTCCTAAGCACATCCACACTTAGTTTCCAAGAAAGCAGGAAGGACACATAGGCAAATTGCCAACCAGATGGTGCAATCGAATAGGAAGAATGCTTACAGAAGGGCAGTATAACACAGAATTAAAAAATGCTATCATTTGCTTTCCTGATACAATATAGGACAAAATTCACTTGGAAAGAGTTAATGTTAACTATATACTCGTGCCTTCTAGTCATCTTTGTGACTTATCTTCAGAAAAACATCCACCTTTGAGTTCTCCTGTGGTATCCCCTCTGCCAAAGTAACTTAATGTGCTCCAATTATGTGTTTCTTTGCAGATTTTTCAAAACTGCCTTATTATTCCCTAAATATGTTTCTGGGAATATACAAAATTTAACTGAAAGGAGAGTGCAGTCCATTTTCAGGACTTCTGTAGTTGTTATTCTTTTGTAATATGAAGAATAGAAAATAGTATTTTCTATGTAGGCTTCTATATAATCACTAAAAGATAATATCAGTGTGGAATTAGTGGCAGACTAAGGAATTATAGTATTTTTCATGTTATGTAATTTCTAATTTATTCCTGAAACTGTGGTGCGTATTGCTTGCATTTTGTCTTTGAAATAATTTTATATTTTTTTACTTACAGTGTATTCTTTTTTCACTTGAGAGTATTTTCTTTCTTTCATAATTTGACTATTTCAAAATCAGCCTGAGTGTCTATTGCATAGATTATGCATATATAGAAATACAGATTGCCACCCTGCTCTTCTGACTTACGTTTAAATTTCAGAAGATACATATAGAAATGCATAAAGATTTGTAGCAAGAATATTTTAAAATTATTTTAATGTAATTTTTCTTATTAGTGGCACAGTTTTGATTATGTGATTGGATGTAACAATTTTATGTCAATATATAATCAGAACTTGACAAATCTAGTCGTAATTGAAAAGAGGATGCATATCCTGGCAAAAATGTAAGAACCAGCCATCTGTCCTGATGTCAGCCTTTTTGTTATGTATTTTATGTCTATATCTTGATGTTATATAAATATATATATATATGGCATGTCTATCCTCTACCTTAATTCTTGTGAATGGCTTCCAAATGAGATTCAGCATATGAGCATTACCTTCATGAATCTAAACAAGAGCTGCCACCTCTTTTCTCTGCCCAGTCCTAGCTTGTCTTTATGTACTCTTGTTGACAACCATTTGTGGACTACAAATAAATCTGGAAATAAAAGGAAGTTCATAACCCACTGAATAAAAATTTTATTAATTGATTTTTATAAAATTAATTATTGGAGCACTTTTTGTGTTTTCATTGTCTGGATCATGGAGAACTGCGTTGCCATGTTTTTTCTTAGATGTGCTGATTTCTGAATCTATTTATTTAGACTAGACTTTTCTTAGTGCTTGAAAACCCAGTCTGGATTGTGAGAAACCAAATATGATGTTCATTCTTTCCTTCTTGAAAATTCCTTTTGGTTATGAAGATTTTACAGATGGTTTTTGACATTGATGGGCATAGAACTAGCTCTGTTGTATTCAGACTGCCTTCCCTGTAGCACATGTATAACCTTATGTTTTTTCCCAGGTGAAATGAAGAATATTTGAAATCTTACCTGTAATGGTGAAATCTTACCTGTAATGGTAAAATCTTACCTGAGCTGGACAATCAGAGACAATGCAGTTCAGCTGGTAGAACTGCATTGCCTTTTCAGTGTTAGGACATTTTGTGAAATTCATGTTGCTTCTGATGGTTTTGCCTGCTGGTGAGAGAAGCTAATTTCCATTTTACTTTTCTGGCTTCTAAAAGCCTCTGTCACTGTTTCCCCTCAGTTTCACAGTTCCTCTAATCTTTTGAGTTGTTAAATCAGCCATTGCTTGAGATTTTGTGTATTTGTCTGGACAGGGGACAAACTTATTTTTGCTTACATCAAGGTCCCCAAAGGTTTTGTCTTTGTCCATAGCAAGTAATTTTAGCCCCAGTTTCTCTAGGTAACAGCAAACTTCACTCTTGCCAAGCTTTTCTGTGAGGGTCTCCTCCTATTTCCTACAGAAAATATCAACAGAACTAGTTGATAACTCATCTTTGGATAAAGAGAAGAATTTGATGTCATGTTCTATGTGAAAATAATGTCTTGAAAACTTAGCTGAACAGCTGAAAATCACAAATAGCAGGCTATGTCTTTTAAAAGAACAGCGGTTTCACGGTGTTGACATGATCAATGTTGGTAGTTGCTGTGGGGACAACTGGGCACAATGTTAAATAACAGAAGTTGAGTAATT